>NW_022680781.1:0-74405 GCF_009764315.1 Trachypithecus francoisi
AATTTGCAATTTGAGAAGTTACTTCTAATACAGGGTGATAGGTATTATACTGGTCTATGCAGGGTGCTGTGGAGAAATGAAGCAAGATCCAAAAGTACCTGGAGATATTGAGGAAGGCTTCTCAGAGGAAAGAACACCTAAGCTGACATTTGCCAGAGGAATAAGCCCTAGGCATATATAGATGAGAGTCGAGTAACAGGGCCCTGGGATGTGGGAGAAGGGTTTAGAGGGTGAAAGGAAATCTGATATATCATGGCCTTGTGAGCTTTGCTATTGAGAAAGGAGAATATAATTTGAGATTGTGGAGAGCTATGAAATAACTTCAAGTTAAGATGTGGCACAATCAGATCTGTGCTTTAGAAATACTGGGTAGAGAACGATATAGGTGTGGGGTGGGGACTGGGGCTAACTGCAGGCAAAGCTGCCAGAAAACTATTCTAGAGCTGTTGGTGAGAACTAAGACAGAAACAGTGTGGAAGAAGGCTGGCTGAAGGGGAGGTCTGAAAGAAGAATCAGCCGGGCACGGTGGCTAATGCCTGTAAACTCAGCACTTTGGGAGGTCGAGGTGGGTGGATCATCTGAGGTCAGGAGTTCAAGACTAGCCTGGCCAACATGGTGAAACCCCGTCTCTACTAAAAATAGAAAAATTAGCCAGGTGTGGTGGCACGTGCCTGTAATCCCAGCTACTGGGGAAGCTGAGGTAGGAGAATTGCTTGAACCTGGGAGGAGGAGGTTGCAGTGAGCCGAGATCACACCACTGCACTCCAGCGTGGGCGGCAGAATGAGGCCCCATCTCAAAAAAAAAAAAAAAAAAAGTAGAATCTACCAATGTAGGATGGCCTGTGTGGGGAAGAAGAAGGCAACGAAGATGAAACCAAAGTTATTGGCTTGGCAAATGCTGTGAATAGTGATGCCATAAAGTAGGGCTTGGTAGTAGGCAAATGAAGAGTTTGATTTGGGACCTGTTGAATTACAGCAGGCCTTGAGATCTCCAAATGGAAACTCTCTGCAAATGTGTGTAAGACCTACCAGCGTCCATGGCTAGGAGAGGGAACTGCTGCCCCCATTGAATCTGACCACCTGCGTTCTCTGTTTCCAGTACTTTGTCTTCACGGGGGTGTTGGCCATGGTGACCTGTGCAGTTTTCCTCCGTCTAAACTCCGTCCTGAAGCTGGCAGTGCTGCTGATCATGATCGCCATCTATGCCCTGCTCACTGAGACCATCTACGCAGGCCTCTTTCTGCGTTATGATAACTTCAACCACAGTGGAGAGTAAGTGCCCCCCCATTGTGAGTCCAAAGTGTGCTCAACTTTCTGCGGGAAGTGGAATCGTTGGGAAAATGATGCCCGCCACATTATTAAACTTACGGCCTGATTGGATATTGACTTACACCTCGAATCAGGCATTCTGTAGTTTACAAGTCCAAGCAAAAATCCTGACTTTTCAGTGGTATCATTTATGTGAATTACAGATTAATTAATCAAAGTTTGGACGAAATAGTAGCTCAGGTTTCCTCCAAGTCTGATAATTTGTAATTTCTTCAAATTTAGTGGCTCCAACACTTGTAGGATCTATTTATAATTAGGCTGTAGCAATCTTAATAATAGTAGCCACTGTGTATTAAGCCCTCATGCTCTCTCAGGATAGTACAGTTGATCCTGCATATCCACAGCATTGTGGATTCAAGTAACTTCAAATTGAAAATATTTTTTTAAAAAAATTACAAACAAAAACAGTACAGTATAACACCTATTTACATAGCATTTACATTGTGTTAGGTTTTATAAGTAATCTAAGGATGATTTAAAGCATGGGGAGGATATGTAAAGGTTATATGCAAATATTATACCATTTTACATAAGGGACTTCAGCATGCATGGATTTTGGTATCCACAGGGCTGATGCTGAGGGACAAATGTATTACCGTTGAAATATAGAAAAGTCCAAAAAAAAATATCTTACCCAGACTCCTTAGAGAAAAACAGCCCAAGGCAAGGCTAATGAAACCCCAAGACAGTGAAAGTGAGGGAAAAGAGAAGTGAGGAAGAAAAGGATGAGAGGCAAATGCAAGTTACCACTACATTTTGCTGGCAACATGTGCTGTGAAGAGATTCAGCTGGTGTCTCAGAAAATCCACTCGCAGAGCCATTTGAAATATCTCTGGGCAGGCTCTAAGGTGGGAAAAAGTGTCTCAGGACAGAGGATGGCAGAAAAATATGTCTGCTGGCTCCTTCCCTCTCTCTCCCATTGGCAAGAGTTCCCTTTTTGCATGCACCTTCTGGTGACATCACCTGGCCCCTTTCACAGCCACTGGGGTAAACAGACCCCACACAAGAAGTGATGGAAGGAGCCAGTCCAGGCTGATTGGTCTCTGGTATTAGAAGCACACAGGACTAGCTGAGGCCAGAATAAGTGGCCAACAGTCAAAGGAAAAGAGTAAGGTCAAGATAATCCAAGAAGGCTAAGAAAATATGCCCAGAACTAATAATATGAATGCCCATGAACCAACCCCTGGAAGTAAACAATGCTAACAATTAGTCATATTTTCTTATGCATTTTTAAAAGGATAATGTGTTTCAGATGTTGAAATTCCTTTCTCTACTATTATTCTCCTCTGTCTCCTCAAATCCAACTTCTGATATACTTTATATCCTTCCCATCCATGTTATATATATAATATATATACACACATGTATACACACACACATATACACACACATATATATACATATAGCTAGGGCTGTATCTATAAATTATTTATAATATTTATTTTGTTGTGATGTAATATTATCTTTCTAGATCCATCTAGGTTGATGTATACGGACTTCATTTTAGTTGTTGTCTGTACATATGAAATAATACAAACATATCAAAATATGTTTATCCTTTGATCTCTTAATAGAGACATTTAGGTTGTTACCAGGTTTCCCTATTATAAAAAATGCTTTAATTACCATCTTTGATCATATCTTCTGGGGTGTAGATATAAAAGCAGGCTTGTTGGATTGTAGGGTATCTGTATTTTCCACTTTTTAAAATGTTGCCAAATTGCTTTTCAATGTGACTGACATGATTTTCCTCTTATAAGCAGTGGTCCTGTTGCTCTCATTCCCACTTATACTGTTAGATTTTTAAAATACTTGTTAGGTTGAGTGTGCATTTTATTGTACTGTTTACATTTGTGCTTCTCTCATTATGCATAAGCTTGTGCATCTTTTGTTTGTTTATTGGCTATTTGGGTTTTATTTTATGTGAATTGCCAGCTCATATCCTTTACTCAGTTTTCTATTGGGTTATTCATCATTTTCTTGTTGAATTTGTAAGAGTTATTTTTGTTTTTAATTAACAAATAATTGTATACATTTATGGTATAAACATGATTTTTTTGATCTATGCATATGTGGTAGAATGGCTACATCAAGCTAATTAACATACGCATTACTTCACATGCTTTTTACGTGTATAGTGACAGCACAGAAGATCTACTCTCTTAGCAATTTTCAAGTATACAATACATTGCTATTAACTATAGTTGCCATGTTTTACAACAGATCTCTTGAATTTATTTCTCCTATATAAAATTTTGTATCCTTTGACTAAAATCTCCTCAATTTCATGTCACACACACCCCCCTCAAGTCTCTGGTAACCATAATTTTTCTATCTGCTTCTATGAGTTCAAACTTCTTAGACTCCACATATAAGTGATAACATGCAATTTTGTCAACAATCCAAGGCCTACCAGTAGTGACCCCGTGCTCAATTTGCTCATAGGTAAAGTGAAATATACATCATCTGTCTGTATTAGTCAGCTCAGGCAGCCAATAACCAAAATACTACAGACTAATATAAATATTAGATCTTTATTTCTCACAGTTCTGGAGGCTGGGAAGTCCCAGACCCAGATTCTAGCCTGGCTTATTTCATTAACATAATGTCATCCAGTTTCATCCATGTGGTAGCAAGTGGCAGGGTTTCCTTCTGTTTTAATGCTAAATAGTATTCCATTGTGTTCATATACCACATTTTCATTATCCATTTATCCACTGAAGAATAGTTTCAGATTGCTCTCTCATGTTCATTGAAGCATTGTTCGCAATAGCCAGAATATGAGTTCTTTATAAACTTTAGATACTAATGTCTAATTTACACGTGTATAAAGCATTTTATGTGCTTTATTTAATCTTCAGAGTAACATTTTGAAGAACAAAGGCTAAGAGAAGTTAGCAATTACCCAGGTTCACATGGCCAGTAAATAACAGATCTGTATTCAAACTTACACTCTCTTTGGCAAAACCGTCTTTGGCCATTCCTCATTTTCTAATCCATATATATAAGTTTTTATTACTGCATTTACCTCACTGTGTTGAAGTAATTAATTTTCATGTCTTTCTCTTCCATTAAAATAGGAAATTTTGAAGACAAGGACCATTACTCATGTTCATATAGTAAGCACTTAGGGTTATCTGGCAAGGTGTCCAATTAAATATTTGTAGAATGAAATATTAAATGATTGAGTGACTGAAAGAAGCATTAACTCATTTGGAATCATATTACATCATTGATTCACAGTAAGCCAACTATCATTCACAATCCTTAGAATTTTTTCTCATTATCGTCCTTATAATATGTGCTCCTCAACCTATAAGCACAATTTCTTTTGGATTTGTGTCATATTTCACATTTAAAGTGTTTTTTTTTTCTATTTGCCCAAGCCTTCTGGCTTGCTCCAAAGCATTTAGTGTTTTTGTCTTCTCATAGTCTTCATTAGGTATGTATTCCAACTGATCATCAGAAGATACTATTTCCACACTACCTATGCCTTGTTGACTTCTTAAAACATAGGCAAAATATTGGAATGCATTAATGCATCGTAATTCAGGTTAGAATCGAGTTCTGGCACCTGTTTCTACTCATCAGTGGGCATGTTTTTAATTCAAGGAGGCAATAAAATAGACTTAATAAGAGCATCAGTTTTGCTGGTTCTAGCAGCACCTTGTAGGTGATGTGCTGGGAGGGAGTCTCCCTCACAAACCCACCCTCCTTTTAGTCTAAAGTTTGGAAGAGACAATGACAGTGAAGTGGCCACATTGTCTAGAGTAGATACCCAAAGTTCATCACCTCATGCCAGGAAAATTTAGGATATGGACACACATGAGGAGTTTAGGAGTGGAGATTTAATAGGCCAAAGGAAGAGAAAGGAAAACAGCTCTCTCTCTACTGAGAGGAAAGAGGAAAGACTGGTCGGGGCAGATGCATCAGATTTTATAGTCAGGTTTGAGGAGATAGTGTCTGATTTATACAGGGTTCACAGATTGATTCAATCAGGTATGATGTCATATTATGTGGGGAAAGCTGACCCCTCTACCCTAACCTTATTATGAAAATGGGCTTGCCAGTTGACTGGTGCCATCTTGTCTGCTCCTTACTGTACACATGGCTGACAAAGAGAAGGGAAGATGGAGCCACCATCTTGAACATGATTGGCACAATGTCAGTACCTATGTCTGCAGCTTGATTTTACAGGCTTTCCTTTGTTAGAAAGGAAAATAATTTGGGGCTGCTTTTCATTAAAAGGAAAACCTTACTGAGGACTTCCATACCCTCACTATCTGCCTAAGTAATTTCTTCTTAACTCCTGTATCATTCCTCCCTCTGGATTGGTAACCCTAACTGCTGTTAGGGGTGTTGGACGACAACGCTTTCTGGCTACTTCCTGCTGAAAAGGGCGTTGGGTGAAGAACAGCAGCTAGGACTCCTGCTGGGGTCAATCTAAGGGTCCTTGAAAGAAAGGCACATTCATGCATGGTTCTGTCTGCAGCACCATTTGGAGTTTGATTACTGCCAGCCATTCCAATGGGTTGTAACACTGGTTTACCTCCACCAGATGTTGCTGAAATGTTAATATAGAAGTAACATTCCTTTTAGGATAAGTGGCATTGGATTTGGGTGGCTAGAGTCACTTTAGTGTTAACCTTGGCTAAATCTTTCCTGCAATTATTAATCCTTTCATGACTACCACAGGCCATCTAAGACACACTTAAACTTTCCAACTTGTCCTAAACAAGTATTTTTTAAACAACAAACTATTCTTTTTAGCACAAGTATTACCTTCCTTATAACCCTTTAATGACTTCCACGAACCATCTATGACATGTTTAAACCCTCTGACTTATCCTAAACATCCTTCTTTTAAACAACCAACTATTGTCTTTAGAACAAGCATTTATCATACAAGATCCTTTCTTACATAAAATCTATTTCCTTTATAACCTTCTTTGCATAGCCAGGGTGTGACATATTACCAAACCCAACAAGAAGGTCTAGCAGACTCAGTGATAGTAAAATTTTCATGTTTCCTTTCTGTTGGTAACTATTATCCCTGCTATAAGGATAATAATTAAGCAAAGTACTACAGCAATGGAAAATCTCTGATATTCCAGTTAGAAGTTGCTACAGTATATAGTCTCACTGCAAATAGATTTAGTATAGCAATTCCCACAAGTGTGATGTAGTAGATTATTTCCATCTAAAATTTTACGTTCCAAGATATAGAATGTCCTTTTGGGGGTCTATGAAGTTCCTTGGTTTTATTTTTCCAAAAAAAGAAACCTCTGAGTTATGGGCACCCCACCCACTTTCACTACCTGGCAGAATTTACAGTATAATTGCCCAGAACTAGCATATTGATTTAGATTTTTACATTACCCATCCTTTTTTTATTTCTTCCAAGATCAGGAGACCACCACTTGATTCATAGGAATGAGCGGGGTCAGTCTGAAATGTAGGCAAAAAGCTTAAAAACAATAAATGAGACTAAGATTTAGTGACAAATGTTTGATAAGCTTTGGAGCATAATTTCTCTCTCCAGTCCTCATTTTTGGTAAAAACAAATTATGAATGAACTTTAATCTTATTCTTGGCCTGATTATTTGTATTAAGTGCAGGAAGAATAATTATTTCTGTATAGTCCTTTTGGACTGGCTTTGATGGAACTCTGTTCCACAAGGAATCTCAGATAAGACCTTTTAAAGCCAAGCCCAGTCACAGGTTTGGATCTTCAAATACCTGTGAGTTGGGTGATTCTTTTCTCTTAAGATCCCAAGATAAACTTGGAGCTCCTGGACCTGTTAGAAGGTGACATTATTTACTGACCACAGGTTAGGAACCCTGTATGGGGCATGTGTAGACAAGGTATGGGGCCAGTTCTCCCCATGGGACTTCTATCATCTCTGCAAGTCGAGATTGAATTCTTAAAGGGAAGCATACCACTCCAGTCAAAACCTTGATAAAATAACCAGTTTTTCCAATTATGTCCTGTTGCAAAGGAAGAAAATGGATTCTTATTGACCTTACGCAAATAACTATATTGCCGTAAGTTAAGAGTACTCACAGATATTTTCCAAATTCTAGAGGAACCAGACAGAGAAAAAGAAACATGCTCCAAATTTTGTTCACAGGAGTATAACTTACACAATTATGAAAGGCCATAAATAGTTCAGAATAAGTTCCCTTGACTCTGAAAAACAAAATAAGGGTCAGCAATATTCCAAGCAAAAGTCAAAAAGATTCTTTTAGCATTCTGAGTGCAGTCCATTTAGTTAACTCTTGTTATGCTTGACATTCGTGGACATTTCAGTTCTTCATGAGCCCCATATGGTTTTTTCTCCATTCCAATGTTACAACATTCAAAACTATTAAAAACCTGCATTTGTGAATACCTGTTAAAGTCATATAGCTTGATTATAAACCACCTTTTGAGAAGGAACAAAGCAAGACAACAATTGTCTGTGAATGACAAAATTTTCAGGGTAGTTACAGTTAAAAACATGACTGACAAAGAAGTTTAGTTATCTCCGTAGTTTATAATAACTTTAACTAAAAAATAGTTAAGAACTTATTTTTCTTTAAGCCAGTCAATTAGAGCTATTTTTATAGACATTACACACAACACATATATAGTGACACAGACAGAAGATTCAGCACTCATAAGATTTTTCATTTGCCAGTTTCTTAATTTGATTACTGGATTCAGGGTGGAGCCTTTGGAGGAACAGGGTCACAAAAGCATCCTTTTCTAGGGCATACTATGCAGGCACAGCTGAAGACAGACAGATCCCCAAAATTAAGGGTGCCATTTTGTACTGGATCTTGCATCCCCAAAAGGAGGGAGATTCTGTGGGAGAGGACAGTGCAGTGCTTCTACCATGCATTTCATTGCAAGGCACCCCAAAGACAATTGGCTTACTTTGTAATCAGCCCATCCCCCTTTGGAGTCGCATCTCTCAGAGGAGAGTGGGAATGTATCCACATCTTTCAGGTGACAAAGAGCATGCTTCTCTGATTCAAATGTACAAAGGATTAAGTATTCCTCCATAACTACTATTAGTCATCCCTTAAAATATATTTCCTACCTAGTTATTACACACCAAAGCTCTCTCATAATATGAAGTAATTTGATACCCCTAAAACTCAAAACTGTCAGATAATACAATGCAAAACAGAACAGAGCTTTTGATTTTGAGAGGGAACTATCTGCTTTTAATTCCTGACGTTTCATGAGGAAAACAGAGGGTTTTTTTCCCCAAAACAAGGTCTATGGCACCTCTCTGTTTTTCCCAAGGAGTCCCAGGCTACTAGAAGTTATCTTAGGGTTTCTCTTATGTGCATTAAAAGTCACAAGACAAAAAAATGAAGAAAAATAATCCAGTCAACTGAAAAGAAAAAAAAAATTTCTTCCAGGAAAACAAGATCGAAGAAGAGAAAAACATCAAGGCCTTTTAAATATACCTGTCACTTGGATATCCACTTTTAATTAGTCTGAGTGCTCTTTAAGAAAATATTTTTAAATCCCTTGTTACTTGACTTTAGCTACACCAAGCAGTTCACATTTTCAGCTTTTAAAGTTTGCAAAAAGTAACCTCCCAGGTGAAACCAACAAGCCTTAATTAGGTTATGACTTAACCTCAAGTGTATGAGGTATTTTTAAAGGGATGATAAGCAGCTTTACAAATGTTATTGAAAAATTGTGACTGAGACAGTGAAAGAAATCTAACCCAAACAACTCCATTTTGTTTCCAGCCCCCAAGCTGTCCCTGCCCCTCCCTGGGGTAGGCCAAACCAACTTTGGGAGAAGCCTGGTTTACGGTTCACAGTCCAAAACAAAGATGATATCAGCCTCCTCCTAAAATATACTTCCCTCTTGCCTGGGAACCAGACCAAGAAACTAGCCACAAGATTAGAAACCATGGCTTAGGAGTCACACAGCTAGAGGCCGCAAGATTTTGACCCTCTCTAAACTGCTCTCAAGATAAGTGCTTAAGATATTTTGTAAACCCTGCCCTTGATGGATCAGCATGCCCACCCAGATCAATAAACTGGCTTATCTGAGTTTGTGGCCCCCACCCAGTAGCTGACTTAGTACAGAAAGACAGCCACCATTGTAAAATGGCAGAGACTAAAACAAAGTATTGCCATTTGATTACAGGTCATGTTCCCAAGGACATGAAACAAGATGACAGCCTGTAGCCAAGTTTGTTACTGATCATTCTGTTGGGCTGGATTGAACAGCAGGCTTACGGGGTCCGGGGTCTGCATCCTAACCTAAGGTACCCTTTCTTTTGACAGAACCATAAAGATACACAAAGCACACCAGTTTGGCTACAGCTTGAGATCAGCATCACAAATGCCTTTCTCATTAGTTAAAACTTTATGGAGAATATAAACAATGATTATTATTATCCTCTTTACCAGCTTTCACAGGGAGAGAGAAGCCAAAAGCTTGACTGGTTTAAAACAAAAAAAACTTTTACCCTTTTGCTGGCATGTCAGGCTCCTGGACGCCCTTCCCCCTAGCTCAACTCTAAGCAAAGCATTTTAAAGTTTGGGGATATTAACTTTTCTTAGTTTGGAGGAATATTATAAAAGAAGAAATAGGAGCTTTTAAACCATGAAGGAAGGAAAAACACCATATTAAACCTGGGGGTTCCAAAAAGGGGTGTCAAGAGGTACTGCTTCTGTTCCTGTTGGGAATGATGTTTCAGGGGAAACATCTTGAAAGGTGTTTCTTTGGATTTGCTAATTTCTCTTTGTCCTTTTGGCCTACCATAGGAGACATACTGCATATCTCTGAAATTCTGTGCTGCCTGCAGAGTTGCCTGTTTTTCAGCTGCCATTAGGGTTTGGCTTAAGTGCAGCATAACATCCCTCCATGAGAGGTGAAACATCAAAGTTTTGGGAGGCTTCTATATACGTATCAGGGTCATCAGGAAATTGGCCTAAGTCTCCCTTTATTTGCTAAGGGAGACTTCAATGATAAGGGAACTTGAACCCTAGTGGCATCGCCTCCATTGGGCGTTTCCTGTAGGGATAAGAGCGAAGGTTGGGGAGTGGGAAATTTTGGAGATGGTGGAGGTGGAAGAGCTGGTGGCATGGTTGGAGGTGGCCCCAGATACAGTGGACTGTAAGGACTGGGACAACCAATAGCTGCCTCATATAGTTCCCCCAGAAATTGCTTTTCTAGTTTTGGGGAATCATTCCTCTTGGGTCTGCCTGATGTGACTACTAAAAGGGCTGAGTTGATTTTGCAATGAATGCAAAGGTCTTGTAAAAAGGCCATGCCCTTGTGCAAAAGAAAATGAGCCACTTTTTCTTCAAAGTCTCAGGGTAAAACGAGTTCTTATGCTTTAGAATGCACTCCAGAGGGGTGCAAGCTGAAGATTGCCTGTTACCTATTTTGAAAGAGAGGTGAGAAAAAGATGTCCCTTTAGGCTCCTTCCTTTTGGTATGACCCAGGGTGGAAGGGAAGACAGTGGGGGTATCCTCCCTGCTGTTCTCCCTCCGTGGCTCCTGTGTCCAGGCACCTTGTTGAATGTGCCACCTGTGGTTGCAGGCATGACCTCAGCCATGGAACCAGAGGAACTAGGTGATTGGGATTTGTCATGCTCACCCATGCAACTCTAGTCCTCTGCCTGTGATTTCCCTTTGACTTCCTAGACTTGTGTGACCTGCCTGGTTCCCCCCGCCAAAACAAAATGGATCTCAGGAGAGACTATGTGACATTCGCATCTGGGCAACTATTGTACTTCCCCCCTTTATAGAGGAAGTGTGCTGGTTTGAGCTCTGAATCCTGCCATTATCACCTGTGCTAAAGTGTTCACCCTTCAAGAATGGTTCTGGTTAACTTCCAAACTTAAAACCCCCTTACTAAGTAAATACCATTCTAATTGGAGGCATAATAGGTGCTTTAAAAGAATGTAGGGACCAAATGGCCATTTATCTGCTGATGGGACAGTATCAAGACTAAAATTTGGTTTCAGAAGATATTTTACTCCTAATTGTTGAAGGCAGAATTTTCCCATTCACCAAAGCAGCATAAAGCGTGGTTTTCAGTAGGGGGCACGAAAAGGGAGAATTGGGAAGCTAGGGTGTTTCAGAAGAAGACCCACAATCTGCCTCATGGACAAGATCCTCTTCCACTAGATGGCGCTGTTAACCTTGAAGTGCCACACGCTTTCCAGACCAAGGGCAGAGAGAGACCTGGAAATGCCATGTGGTCTCCAGCCAAGGGCAGAGAGAGACCTGGAACTGCCATGTAACCTCCAGACCAAGGACAGAGAGAGATACTCACTGTGGGTGGGGAGGGACCCTCTGTCCCTCAAAAATCACAAGTACGCCTTCCCTTGAGCTATATGCCCGGTTACTATGACATTACCTAATTTTGCCAAACAAGATTACTTCCCTGAACTGTAAAATTTTCCCCACACTGCATACACAGAGAGGATATGAGACATGGCTGTCTCAGACAGGAAAGGAGGAAATTACAATAGGAAAGTTGGAGATCCTGTTGCCAACACCCTATCAGGCAGTTGGAGGCTGCAGTCAGTTCAGACGTCTTTGGATAACCCCAGGGGTTAGCCCCAGTCAGAAATCCTCAGTTGCTCCAGAACCTCTTCCAGCCCCACATGATGGCTAAGTCCTCCATGAAAGGAGGTTGGTTCAAACGTGGCCAACATGCCCAGCAATCTGTGGGTGCTGGGGGATTCTCCATGTTCTCCCCAGTAAGCACCATATCTGAGTCTTTAAGAACGGCAGCAACACTAACCGTATTTTTAACTGGCTGACAGATGCCTGTTATTGATTTGATTTGATTTAGTTCTAAAATGGAGGCCAAGAGCTCTGAAATGAAGGGACAGAGTTGGAGTCCACTCCTCTACTCACCGTTTAAATGAATGTTGTACCTTGGTATCCCAGGTGAAGTCCCCAGTATGAAGCAGCTACATAGTCTGGGGTAGATACCTGGGTTTGTTGTCTTGCAATTAAACCTCCACTCCTAAACCCCTTGTGTGTGTCTGTTTAGGACACAGACACACACAAGGGGTTTAGGAGTGGAGGTTTAATAGGCAAAAGAAAGAGAAAGGAAGAGAAAGGAAACTAGCTCTCTCTTTAGTGAGAGAGGGGACTTCTGAGAGGAAAGACTGACCAGCAGCAGATGTGCCAGATTTTATAGCTAGGTTTGAGGAGGTGGTGTCTGATTTACACAGGCTCACAGATTAGTTCGATCAGGTATGATGTTTACATAGAGCATGGGGAAAGCTGGCCACCCCAACCTAATCGTATTATGCAAATGGCTTTCCAGTTGACCAGCACCATCTTGTCTGCTCCTTACTGTACATGTGGATGACAAAGAGAAGAGAAGATGGTGCCACCATCTTGAACATGGTTGGCACAATTTGCCAGCATCTGTGTCTGCAGCTGGATTTTACAGTCTGCCCTTGTTAGAAAGGAAAATAATTTGGGGATGCTTTTCATTAAAAGTAAAACCTTAATGAAGACTTCCATACCCTCACTATCTACCTAAAAAATTTCTTAACTCCTATATCGACAGTATTCATACTACTCCTCTGCTTCCAGCAAAACATCAAGAACGTATATTTTAATTCAACAATATGTCTTAAGATCTACTATGCACCTGTTGTTACAAAGAAGGTGCTTACAAAAGCAACAAATACCACCTCTGCCTTTTGTTTTGGTATCTAGCTGCCTCCCACCCCATCCCACCCCACACACCCACAACTTCATTCATAACACTGCTCTTTCCACTCTCTGGCATCGGGGGGCTAAACAGCATGTGTAGGGGCTTCTCAGAGGTCTCCAGGTTGCAGATAAGCCATGGTTACCAAAATAGTCCTTGCAAGATTGTACCAATAATGTTAGATGTTGAAGGCATTTCAGACATAAAATATACTACCAGATGAGGCTCTCACAAATGAGAATGAGTTAAAATGGATAATACATAGGAAAAACACTTATCTAAAAGCATTTGGAGGGAATTAAAGAAAATTGGCACTGGCAGAATCTAGAAGCCATGTGGTGGGGAAAAGATTTTTTCTGACCTAAATTGTTTCCGTTTGATTCCCATTTGTTCATTACATTGGAAAGGTTCATTGGTCCACACAGTCCTCATAAATAACCAGAATTGTAAAGACTGATGATAGTAGCCATATATCAATTTTCTCTCATGTGTATACAATGCTTAATAGTTCACGTCTCTTTCTAACTTATAATCTCATTTAAACATCTTGATAATCTTTTGATGTGAGTGCCATCTTCCTCTTTTCAAAAGTAGGAAGATTCAGTATTCTTTTAATGATAGGGAACTATGAACTACTAGTATATGACAAAGCCAGCTCTGGAATGCAGTTCTTTATGCCAACCATGTTCAATGTACTTTTCACTGAACCATTTCCAGTCCTACTGTCACGTTTATACAAGAATATTTAGAAAAGTGAAAATAAACCTAGGAGGTCTCCAACTTTGTTGCCATGCCCAGTACTGTGGCTGAAAGATCCTGGGGAAGTAGTCCTCCAGGATAACTTCAGTCCATGCAGCTGAGTCTCTTTAGTGTCACAGGATGACCGCCTGTGTGGCCACTATGCTGACGAATCAATAATGAGGCAGAGAGACAGAAAGACCAGGCATAGACCACACCAGAGTAAATCATTCAAGGTCTGCTCAATTAAAAAGTAAAAATTAGGTCAGTATGGGCAGGACACAGTGAAGAGGTCAGCCACATTCTTCAAAGACGATTCAAGATTTCCATCCTCAAGTGCCTCATCAGTGACCATACTGTTGCAGAAAACAATGTCTGCATAAAGACACATCAGAGTTTTTAGAAGCAGAACTGATATTCTCTAGGCTCAGCCTTAAAACAGGAACTTTTCCAGGTTTATGATGGAAACTACTTAACTTGGGCCAAGTGCACCTCATCAGTCTCAGTTACACAATACAAAATATGAATACAAATCATAAGGCACAGTACACTTGAACTTGGACACACTTCCCATCCATCATCTTCAGCCTTTCAAGGCAAATGCTACATTTTCAAATTCAGTGCCACAAAAGTATAATTAAGATAAGTGATGCAGGACTTGCTACCCAATCATGAAAACAGACACCTGCAGTGTGTTGTATAACACATCAGTCATTCCTACAGAGAGAGGTTGGTTAATAGATACAAAATTCAACTAGATAAGAGGAATATGTTCAGTGTCCTATAGCACTGCAGGGTGACTATAATTGACAATAATTTACTGTATATTTTTAAATAGCTAGAAGAGAGGATTCTGAATGTTCACAAAGAAATGATAAATATTTTAGGTAGTGAATATGCTAATTAACATGCTTTGATCATTACACAGAGTACACATGTATTGAAATATCACTCTGTGCCCTATAAATATGTACAATTATTACGTGTCAATTGAAAATGAAATTTAAAAGAATCAAGAAGGTTTTGGGATGCACAAAAGGATTTTAAACAATGAGAAGTTGGGGTTGTTCAAAAGAATACTGCCTGCTACAACTAAAGGACTAGATGGGGACAAGAATGGATGCAGAAAGACTATTTGGGAGGCAACTGCAATGGCCAGCTTCATGCACATGTGGCCTGTGTATTCACATAGGGCTGTGTACTCAGAAGGGCCTGGCTTTGTTCAATGCCCTGCTTTCACCATCTTGAAATTCTCTAAAAAAATTTCAAGAAACCCCTGCATTTTCATTTTACAGTGAGTCCACAATTATTGAACCAGTTCTAGCTATTGCATTAGTCCACATGAAAGAGCAGGGTCGACAGGAGGAATGAACAACCAGGAAATAATCCACGTGTAGGGTCAAAGCCAAATAGCATTTGTCCAACATCACATGACCTTCGTGAATGCATCCGTGTATCCATTCAATACACATTACATTCAGGGCTTTTACTAGGCCTGCAGGTTTATAGATGAGTAAGGCATTATTTTTATCCTTTAGGACCTTACGGGCAAGCAATTATAAGTAGGTACATAGAGGAGGGCATTGTAGCTACTGAAAAATATCACTGAGATCTGTATTGATAGCTAGTCTTCACTGTTCACTAGCTAGTTAAGTTAAATTATTTAACATCTCAGTCTTGGATTTTTCTAGAATGGGGATAATACTATCTTAGTAGGCAGAATATGTAAAGTAGGTATTGGAGTATGGCATAAAATTAGCACTTAACGAGTACAGTCATTATTATGACAACAGAATAAAAGATAAATTCAAGCTGAATGGTTTATTATGAGTGTCATAGAAGCATTGGGAACTAATAATAAACTAAAAATTTGGGGTCAAATGTGCTATAATGAACATGCTGAATTTGGTGCCTAAGATATGAGTTTTCATCCTGGCTCCGACACAAATGAGCTGTGTGACCTTGGGAAAATGACTACTCCTCCGTGGGCCTGTCTCTACCTGTAAAATAAAAGGATTCAAGACATATTACATTATGTGTGGTGCACATAATATGGAATAGAATAAATCTGCTAAGTGCACAGTGTAAGGTACTTAATTACTTGAAATCATTTTCATAATTTTTACTAAGTCTGAAGTAGCTTACAAAACAGTATGAGAGCTATGCAATCCTAAATTTGTAAACATACTTTTTTGTATGGGGTAAAAGGAAATGACATTTAGTTAACTCCAAAATGTTAACCATTGTCTTCTCTGGGTGGTAGGCTTAAGGGCAATTTTTATTTTGTTATATGTGCACTTTTGTTAGTTTCCAAACTCACTATAATTAGCATAAATATTTATGTAATGCATAACACTCAAATATTAATTTTTGTGATATATCAGATAAGATGATCTCTAAAGACTGTTATAGCCCTGAAAATTACATTATGCTACATGGGTTTTCACTTAAGAATGTTCCTTTCTATTAGCATAAAGAGATGGTAGTATTAACTCGGTGATTTTATTAATACAAATAAATTAGTTCAACATGTTCTTGGTTTTAAGTCCCTGACAACCAATATCAAGGAAAGCATTACAATACAGTACAGATTTCAGTCATTTGGCTCTCTTTGGAAGTTCTTTAAGGAATCATTGAAACTACAAAAAAAAAAAAAACTTTCTAATTTCAAACCACAGTTCTTTTGGGATGCTCCTCAGCCTGACTGACTTACTATCATATTCTGCAGTCTCTGCTCAGGCTATTTTTTCACCATCTGAAATTCAGTGAATGACTCAAAGATTGTTCATAATTTTCTTTTACTTTTTCTTCTGAGTTTAGTCATCTTTCCATTTTTGTTCAATCACTGCTTTCAAAATAATTCAAGAGGTATTTATGTTTTCTCTTGAAAATGTGTTTCAAATGATAAATTTCTGGGCTTAAAAAACGTCTTCTGTATGGCAAAGCGAAGGATATCCAAAGTGCCAGGCAGAGCAGGGGTTTGGGAAGAAGTCACAGGAGGAGCTGAACGTAGGACGTGCTCATTCAAACTAAGAAATGTAAGCGAGTGACTTTTTAAAGCTCCACCACTGTGAGCAAGATGATGTGCCAGGTGCTTCACAGGGTGGCAAGGGGAGAAATGTGGGCCAGACACTGTGCCAAGCACGTTACCATGATTAACTCATTTAACCCTCACAATTATAGAGGTGAACGCTGTTAGATACATTCAACTGAGGCTCAGAGATGTCAAATGACTTTTCCAAGGTCAAACAACTGGTCAATAGAAAAGCTGATATTGGAACCTGGATCTTCATGAGTCCAAACCTCATGTCTTCCCTCTTTTTTCAGGAGTCCACAAACTTCAGAGGCTAGAGAATTAAGTGACATGAAAGCATAAAAACGATGGTACTGGATTGTGTCTATGTCCTCAAAATAAGCTTGATGGTGACTGTGGATGGCTGGAAGGATGGAACAAAGGATGGATGGATGGATGGATGGATGGATGGATGGATGGATGGATGGATTCATGAATAGATGGATGATTCCTCAGCCCTAAAATGCAGGGTGACAATGTGTGGCTCACAGTCCAGCCCTCTTCACTTTAGCACTCACAGTGGACAGCTCTGTTAGCACTCTCTCTTCCTGAGTCTACATGTGGCTTCAAACATGATATATGACATTTATTTTTTATCCCCATACTAGAGACCTATAAACCAGCAAGCTAAGCAAGATAGATGTCCTGTACCTAGAGAATCCATCCTACCTTTTCCTTGTGAAGTCTTGTCTTTTAGGATTCAGCTCTTCAGCCTTCCCTGAACACCCAGCCTGCATTGCTTTTTTTCCCATGTATTCCTGTTGCAACAAGGATGTACCCTTTCCATGGAGTGTATCATATTATAAAATTATCTGTGTATTTGATTATTTCTCTTAATATTTCGAGGACAGAGACAATGTGCCTTCTTCATCTCTACATCCCAGAATATTATGCCTAGCACACAGTAGATGCTCAATAATTGTGTGCTTCTCTGGGGTTATAGAAGCATAATAATTAGTATCATCTATTGTTAACATCTTTTCTCCAAGGTATTCACAGATTTGACTCTTGTCCCAGCCCACAGAGTTATTTGGTTCTCTTAACCCTCATATGCATAATACCTCCCTAAGAATGTACATTTTCACACCTAAGTCCCTGTCCAATCCTGATGAGTTGAACTGTGCCTGGCCCAGTATAAGCTGGGAAGGTTTTTCAGCATAAAGCTAGATGAAAAACTGGTGTTGGTAGCTGGTGCTAAGCCCCCATTTCCCTGAGCCCTGGGCTGTTTCTGCTGGTCTCCAGCAAGAACAGAAAAGGGAAAACTTGAGATTGCCCTGGTATAACACCTTGCTGCGTACTCTACTTCTCCCTCTAGACACTGCGTCTCATCTGTGATGGTCCCATTGTTTCCTTAAGCTACACCAGAGTTACTTCTGAGTGAGTTCCAAGTACATCTGTGCTTGTGGTTGGGAAGAGATTAAATAAGGGAGTAGCATGATCTGGTTTTAGTAGTAAAAAGTATTCTGGCAACCATGTACAAAATAAACTGTAGACAGTGATGTTGGGAGGCTGTTGGAGATCATAGTGGCCATGTTCAGGTGGTGGAGGGGGACATGGGAAGAAGCAGATGGGCTGGGGATGTATTTTAGTGGTAGAGGGTGCAGGATTTAACTACGGGTTAGATGGGGCTGAGGTGATGAGGACTGAATCCTAGTTTTGTTTTAGCTTTTGGCTCAAGAACCTCGGTGAATAGATGAAGGTGCATTACCTGAGATGGAAAAACCTGGGGGAAATAGGACACCAGGTGATGTAGGGCAAGTCCCGACATCCATGGAGATGGTTGTACTTGGGCATTTTCATTTGAGGTTTTCTTCATTAGCAATCAAAGCCATCAAAGGGACAGTTTATTTCCAATTCCAATGTTGCTTCCACTAACCCTTTGCCTCCTGGCCTCCAGCTTGTCCTAAGGAAGGCCTCACACTGAACCAAAATTAAAGAAAGCATTCTGAATCAAACAGCTGCTTCTCTGGCTACCTTCTGAATTCACTTGAAGTCTGAAAGTCACGTCAGTGTTTAAGTATACCCTTACCACTGACCATCATCAGCTGCCTTTCCGTGTGGTCTCCTAGAGAGCCCGGGAGAGCCCAGGACAGAAGCACTCCAACCTGTGCCCCCACAAAAACTGCACATTGAGACTTGGGGTTTACTCAAGGAAGAGAGGGCACAAAAGAAACAAAGGCTTTATCAAAAGATATAATAATTAAAAGGGGGTAACAATAGTCCCCAACTTATAGAACTGATATAAGGATTAAGAAAACTGATATGGGAATTAAAATAGTGCTCAATTCATAGAATTAATATAAGGATTTAAGCATGAAAGCACTCAGGATTGAGATTGCCACAGAGCAAGCATTACACCCTGGTCTGTTAAACAGAATGTTTAAAAACGTGGCGAGGAAAGTTGCTTGTCTTCACATGGATTTTGTGATAGGAAAGTATAAAGGCTATTTAAAATCTATAAAATGTGTTTTGTGCATAGAAGACATTATTATTAATGTGAGTGTACCATCTAGACGCTAGACTCTAGAATGTCTTTCACCATATGTGTTCTGGGTCACCTCATACCCTTGGGGATCAGCTGGTTTCTGAATTAGCCAATGTGCAAATCCTTAGAGCAGCCACTATCACATAATAGGTGCTGAAAAGATGTGTGTTTTTCTTTTTTTACCACTCATTTCTGAACCTCAGTTTTCTCATGGGTCTCCTTGAAGTCCCCCCATGGTTATCAGTGCCTTTTTTTCTTCCAACAGAGATTTCCTGGGGACCAAGGAGGCGTCGCTGCTGCTGATGGCCATGTTCCTCCTGGCTGTGTTCTACCATGGACAGCAGGTAATCTAACATTTTGCTCTGACTGCTCTGTTACCGGACATTTCTTGTTGCCATAAAACTGGTCTCTGCTGCTCTTTGCAGCAAATAACTTTTAGCTGCCTGTGGCAAGTTGTGATTCTTAATGAATCAATTCCTAATAAAGACCACCTAATGAAAAACAAAGCTGGAGAAGATCTGGCAAACAATGTGGTTTTGATGACCTCTGGATATGTCTCTTTCAAAAAATCATTGTAGTGAAAGAGCTTTCCATTTCTGCCTAAGACAAACTGGGATCTCTCCCAATTCTGTTGCCTGGATGAAATTATTACTACAAAAGTTGTGTACTATATTAGGTAAACATTTAGGTTCAGCTGAGCCTGGATTCTAATCACAGTTCTTACTCTCAGCAGTGTGTGATCTTGGGCAAGTTACTTATCTCCATGAGCCTCAGTTTCCTCAACTCTAAAATAAATTAGTAATACCTAAATAGGGTTGTCTTCAGGAAGCATTTGAGATTATTGTGTGTAGAATTTTGTGCACTAACTTGCATTGCTTCTAGAAAAGACTTCATTACAGATCTGTCCTAATTATATAAAATGCTTGCCATATGGGTTCCACCTTCCATGAGCCCTTACTCTTTACCAGAATCGGAAGTGGGCACTGTGGGCAGAACTGTACAAAACCCCAGCTCCAGTCCAGTCTCCTGGAGTAGAGCTGACCCCAAATAATGCAAACATGTTGTGTGTGAAACAGACTTGGCTAGGGACTTCGAGAAAGAAAATGATTCTTCATGGGAGCATCTAGGCAGGACTCTCAAAGGCCAGTAGAACTTCTTCAGGTAGACTTCAACCCACGAATGTTCATCACCTGGGGAGATTTTCACCACCTGGTAGAAATCAGGCCCTGCCTCCCTCACCACTCTTGTCTGGATCTTGGTCCACCTTTCCGTGGTCTGTGTGTACTTCAAAAACCATAACCAGAAAAGAAGGAAAGCACAGCAAGGAGACTGTCAGCCAGGGCAGAAATAGAAACACATTGCTGGGAAATCACCATGGAAACAGGTAACGAACCCTGAGAAAACAAGAATGAAACAGCCCAAAACCCCAAGAACACAGAGATACGTATTTAAAGTTATTTGTAATACTGGGGATTGTACAGTATAGGCAAGAAAAAATAGATAATATTAAAACTTGGCAAGTGAAGGAAATGAATAAATAATTAATATTTATTGAGCTCCTATAATGTGCCTAGCACTTCCTCTCTATTCTCATTTAATCCTATCAACGAGCTGGAATGGAAGTTATTATTACTCCTATTTTATGGATGATGAAAGTAAGGCTATTCAGCTAGTAAGTAGGAAGACTAGAATCCAAATCCTGATCTGTCTTCAAAGCCTACCCTTTCTACTTCACTGGGCTGATCAGAGCAGAACAAAAACGCTGTGTGCATACGAACACAGTGACCCAGGGCACTGCATCCTGCAATATGCTTTGACTTGTTTTTCCATTTTGCCTGAATTTATGATGAAACACTAGGCCAAGTGTCAAAGGCTAGTTTAGGTCTTTCCAGCCATCTATGAGGTCTGGGGTTCTTGTCTTCTGCTACCTGACAGCTTTCATTTCTAGGGGAGAATGCCTTAGTCTGAAATACAAATGACAATCCATTTGAGAACTATGAGGACAGATTCAGACAAGGCCATCATCCTACAGACAAACATATGCTCATTCAATCACACAGGTTTTAAATAGACAAGTGAGAAATCCCCGGAAATAGCTGAGAGAACAAGTTCTGGGTGAGGGTCATCATTCCATAAAAAGAAGACTGGTTCTGTCTCTTCTGTCACCTTAGGGAATTACTTTGTGCCCCGTCAGTGCCTTCCTCAAATGCTACCCTAATAACATTCAGATTTGATTTATCCTATGCTCCATTTAGCCTGGAAAAGCAGATAACCTAATTGTATTAACATTATAGGTAAAGTACGAGTATGTAAGTATTTAGTGACAGTCTGAGTGACTGGGTTTAAGTGACATCTGATATTTTTCCCTTTTATTTTTAACTTTCAAAGGGTTTATGAAATTATATAATCACATCTCATAACTATAGCAGTTAGAAGTACAGGGTTTGGAATTGGGCAGATAATATTCAGACCCCAACTCTGCCACTTAGTAGCTCTGTGACTTTCAACAATTTACTTAACTTTCTGATTTTCAGTTTCCTCACCTGTAAAATGGGTATGATAATAACAAGTTCTACTTCATCAGGTTGTTAGGGTGTTATAAGAGAATATAATTGTAATATACTTATTCCAGTGGCTCCCACATATAATAAATTTTCAAAATTGATATCTATTAATATTTTACTTTAAAAATAAGCCGATGACACAAACAAGGCAGGTATTGTTAGCCATCTGGTCCTAAGACAGGAGCAGAGATTGAAGTCCCCTGAGATCACAAAGCCTGTAAAAAACGCCAGACTGGAACAGGAATCCAAATGCTCAAACTCCTAGTTCCATTCTGTTTCCTCCACGTGCTACTGCCTCCTTGTGATAGGGGCGGCTTTCTGCAGGGTTGTCTCACTTCAAGTGTCTCTATCTGTAGTATCATTTGGGGTCCTGTTAATCTCTGATCAAGCCTACCCACTCCTGGGCTTGCTCCCTGCTTCCACCGGTTTCTCCTTGTGACTCAGGGGCCCTCTATTTTTAATAGGGGCTGAATAATGCCCATTGATGCCTGGTACGCAGAAGCGTCTGGTGGAGGCATGTGTAATTAAACATCTCCAGAGGAACGGAGGTGGCTATGTAACTGAATAATTGGAAATTTTCATCTTGCACATATGTGGAAATGATATGCCAAACACGTCCTCCTCTGAGGCAAGTGAACATTCTCTACATTGAACAGAGAGAGCAAACAATCGGGTGCCTCCCACCAGGTGCCTAAATCACTGGCAGCCCTGGAGGTTTGAGCTTTGCCTGGGCATCTTCGTTTTTAGCAGAGGAAGCCATGCCTCCACAAGGAGAAAGAGATTAATGAGGTCCTATCTCTAGTAACTTCTGGGTATGATAAAGGCAGGCACCGGAGATTGTGGGGCTCAGAAGGAAAGACTCAAGCCTTGGAACCAAATATTCTTGCTTGAGTCTTAGCAATTCCACTTCAAGAATGGGTGACCTTGAGAGACTCAACCTTCCAGAGCTGTCATTTCTTTCTTACAGTTTATTGATTGCATTCTCTAAGGCATTTAAGAGACTCCCCTGTCCTGTTTTGTTTTGTTTTGTTCGTACTGTATTTATGTCGAGAAGCTTGGTGGGATTCAGGTTCAATGATTTCTGCAAAATATTTAATTGGTTAGTTTTATAGACTACAATTAGGGGGTACATAATGTATCCTTATCTTTTTGTGATGTTAGCAGCTGCTTATGCTAATCGCCTATATTCACTTATTTTATACAGTGATATGCTAATCCTATCAGTCCTCCATAATTTATTAGCTGGCATACATTATTAAAGAGAACCATCTCCTCACTATTTGTTACCTGGAAGTACAATTCATAAAGCAAAGATAAATGCTGAAATTTTTCCCTACAAGTTTGTTTTCTACAAGTTTCCCCATAAGTTTTTTCCCTAGCATCATTCAGAGGTGACCAATGAGGTTCTGGTTTTTAAGCATAATTTTGAATCTATGCATTTTACCATATTCTCTGTGTTTTGAGTCACTGCAATTATTAGTCTTATTAAGCTAAATGTGTCACATCTTTGACTAGTGGGAGCTCATTCAAGTTGGCTTTTGCATCATTTTGACATAATCCTGGTAGTCTCTGATAGAATCCTGGTTTCTCATATTAAAAAATCTTCCAATAAAGTCATTTACTTAAAGCAAGACATAATTAAAGGTACCTAAAATTTGGGCACCTCTGAAAAGAATGGGAATTTTTTTGTAGGAACTGATGTTTAGAAACCATAATCTGGACACTGGGAGTTATTGCTACTAAGTTTCGTTGTTTCTAGAACTTGATTTCAGTGGGCAGAGCTAGAAAATCTATACATCGTGAGTTCACAGTGTGATACTTCGATGTCATAATGGGGACCACAAGCTTTTGACTTAACTTCATCAATCTTATATCTGCAGCTCCCTTTTCTCTTCCCCAAAATTCTAGTTTTAATGACACTTACACAGTTACTCATTTACTTTACCTTGTGATTCACTATAATAGTCTAAGTGTAATAATACAATTGTTACCACCTATAATATGGTTATTGTAAACAGTTTTGACATTCGTGTTGAGCTCTTTTTATCCTCAGGGTATTTCCCTCTGGGAGCATGTCATCAAATTATTGTGAAAAACGACATCTGATATAGTTCCTCTCTGTGTAGGCTCATTTGTTTGTCTGCTTGGTTGGTTGTTTTTACAGAGTTTTTGGAGAATAGATTTAGTTTGATAATTAAGTAAAATATTGGAATGATTCTATAGTTATTTACTTAAAACGAGACATAAAGAAGTTTAAATTCTATCCCTATTTTCCCACACCATTTCCTTCCTTTGTCATTTCATAGATTAAAATATAAACCATTTTATAAAATGTAAAATGGTTTCTATTTTAATATTTTAATAAATTAATTAAGAAATATGTGTGTGTGCATGTATGTGGATAGAAAGATCAATCTTCCTTAGATAAATGGTGGCATACTATATACACTTTTCTCCTGCACCAGTTCCTCAAAGTATGGAGGGATAGACTTCATTTCTTTTTAATAGCTGCATCATGTTCAATGATATTTCTGTCCTAAAGTTTATTCAGCCAACAAAACGAACATTTGGTTTGTTTTCAGCCTTTGTTATTAAAAATTCTGCTGAATGGATAACCTTGGGCATATGGTCTTTCAGACGTTTGCCATCCACTGAGACTTTAACATTTTTGAAAAAGAAAATAAGCTATCTGAACTGTCGAAGCCCTTGCATTCGGGGCAGCTAACCATGTGTGTGCCAGGGCAGCATGCTGTTCACGTCAACAGTTAAAGACTGAGATAATGACATACCCAGAACTGCAGTAAAAATGGGCTGTGAGATCCTTTGGAAAGGACACTGTGCACCTTCTTATGAGAGGGGAGGCTAGGACAAGAGGGAACCAATGTGTATTGAGTGCCTACTAGGTGCCATGTGTTTATCTATAACTTCCTATAATGCCTATTCCACCCCTGCATGGTCACTGATGTTCACATCAATTTCAGAGAGGAGGAAACTGAGATGAAGTAACTAGTCCAGGGTTAAAGTGTGTAACTGTGGAACTAGAACTCTAAGTTATATCTGTCTAGTAACTAAATGTGTAATCCTTTCACTTATGTGTTCATTCATTTATTCTATATTACCTAGTGGTTAACAACTCAGATTCTATATTCTGATTTTTGAATCAAGTTCAATATGATAAGCACCGTGTATGTGTTAGCTAGCTTTATTATGATTTATTTATTGGGTCAACAAATATTAAGTGCCTGCCCTGTGCCAGAGATGTTACAACATGGTAAGTGTATTCGTATCTCCAGCTGTTGTACATAACAATATACCATAGACTGAGCGTATTAAACAACAGAAATTTATCTTATGGTTCTGGAGGCTGAGAAGTCCAAGGTCAAGGTCTGGAAAGGTTTGTTTTCTGATGAGGGCTCTTTTCTGGCTTGCAGATGGCTGGCTACCTGCTTGCTGTATCCCCACCTGGCCTTTTCTTAGTGTGTGCATGTGGATAGAGAAAGAGCGAGTATTCGCATGTCTCTTCCTATAAGGGCAGTAATCTCATCCTGATGGACACACCATCATGACCTAATCAACCCTAATTACATCCCAAAGGTTTCATCTCTAAATGCCATCACATTGGGGGTTAGGGCTCCAATATATGAATTTGAGAGGGACACAGACATTCAGTCTGTAACAGTAAGGATGTAAAGTCGAACAGATAGAAGCACCTCTGACCATATGATATGATTTGGCTGTGTTCCAACCCAAATCTCACCCTGAATTGTAATAATCCCCACATGTCAAGGATGGGGCCAGGTGGAGATAATGGAACCACTGG
Source organism: Trachypithecus francoisi (assembly GCF_009764315.1). Lineage (NCBI taxonomy): Eukaryota > Metazoa > Chordata > Mammalia > Primates > Cercopithecidae > Trachypithecus > Trachypithecus francoisi. The sequence continues at coordinate 25,714 of NW_022680781.1, forward strand.
GGCATTTTCCCCCATACTGTTCTCCTGGTAGTGAATATGTTTCGTGAGATCTGATGGTTTTATAAATGGGAGTTCCCCTGCACAAGTTCTCTCTTGCCTCCTGCCATGTAAGAGGTTCCTTTGCCCTTCCTTCATCTTCCACCATGATTGTGAGGCCTCCTCAGCCATGTGGAACTGTAAGTCCATTAAACTTCTTTCCTTTATAAATTACTCAGTCTCAGGTATGTTTTTATTAGCAGCACAAGAATGGACTAATACACCAAACAACACCAACAGTCTAGTAGAGGACGCCAACATTATCAGGTAATCACACAAAGAAGTATGAAATCACAGGGGCAATAATGCTGTGAAAGGCAGGCACACATCCCTGTGAAACCTAATCATTCTCTGATCACTTGGTTTCCAACAAGATGCCTCCCAAAATATTCAGATCAGGCTCTGTTTCATTTGTGAAGAGTTCCGGAGAAGGCCTTCCTGCCTCCCAGTTGTGTGTACCTGAAGCCTACACCTCAGAAGTTTACCTGGTTCTTCTCTTTCTCTCACATGTACTGCAGCTGGAGTACACAGCCCGCCTGGATTTCCTTTGGCGAGTGCAGGCCAAAGAAGAGATCAATGAAATGAAGGAGCTGAGGGAACACAATGAGAACATGCTCCGGAATATCTTACCCAGCCACGTGGCCCGCCATTTCCTAGAGAAGGACCGAGACAATGAGGTGAGCCAGGGGCTGGTCTAGCCAGTGAGAAAGGGTGGTGGTGGGTGATGTGCAGTTGTTCACATTGATCCCAAGCTCTGGGAGAATTTCACTGTCATCATGTAAGTGCATGAGAATGGAGAAACTGCCTAGCACTATGAAATTTACACATTGCCTCCCAACCTCAGGCACCTCATCTACAAGATGGATATAATAAGGTCTCCATTGAAAGACTAAATTGGAATTTTAAAGTTTTATGTGCATATGCATGTATGTGTGTGTGTGTATGTGTGTATATATATCTATGTGTGTGTAGGTGTATGTATGTATGTATATATACACAACTTCACTTCTGGGTATATACCCAAAATAATTGAAAGAAGGGTCTCAAAGTGATACTTGTATATCTAGAAGCATTATTTACAATAGCCAAAAAGTTGAAGCAGCCCCAAGGGTCCATTGACGGACAAATAGATAAACAAAATGTGATACATACATAAAGTGGAATATTATTCAGGCTTTAAAGAGAAGGGAATTCTGATGCATGCTACAGCAATAGATGAATTTTGAATACATTGTGCTAAGTAAAGTGGGCCAGTCACAAAAAATAAGTACTATATTATACCACTTACATAAGGTACCTAGAGTGGTCAAATTCATAGAGATGAAAAAGAGAATGGTGGTTGCCAAGGGCTGGAGGGAGGGAAGAATGGGAGTTATTGTTTCATGGGTGCAGAATTTCAGTTTTGCAAGATCACAAGAGTTCCAGAGACAGACGGTTGCACAACAATGTGACGATACTTAATGCCACTAAACTGTACACTTAAAAATGGTCAAGATGGCCGGGTGCAGTGGCTCACACCTATAATCCCAGCACTTTGAGAGGCTGAGGCGAGTGGACCACAAGATCAGGAGTTGAAGATCAGTCTGGCCAAGATGGAGAAACTCTGTCTCTACTAAAAAATACAAAAATTAGCTGAGCGTCAGGGCAGGTACCTGTAATCCCAGCTACTTGGGAGGCTGAGGCAGGAGAATCGCTTGAACCTGGGGGGCAGAGGTTGCAATGAGTCGAGATCATGCCACTGCACTCCAGCCTGGGTGACAGAGTGAGACTCCATCTCAAAAAAAAAAAAAAAAAAAAGGTCAAGATGGTAAACTGTATGTTATATGCATTTTACCACAATTAAAAATAATAATAAAATATATGTATGTATATGTACGTGTGTATGCATATATGTGTGATATATATGTGTATATTTATATATATCTGTATACATATATGCACATATACATACATATGTGTGTATATATCTTCTTAGCCCATTGCCTAGCATGTAGCAAATGCTCAGAAATACTCTTTTTACTTAAAACTGTTTTTTCTTACTACATTATGAAGGCAGTCTAGAAGTCTGAAATCAAGGTGCTCTCCAGAGGGTATGGGGGAGAATCCCTCCTTGCCTTTTTCAGCTTCTGTTAGGCCCAGGAGTTGCTTGGTTGTGGCCACTTGGCTCTAATTTCTCTCTCCGTCTTCACACAGCCCTTCTTAAAAGGACAAGTATACTCTCCTTTTAAGAACACCAGTCACAGATTTAGGGTTCACCCTAATTCAGTATGACCTCATCTTAATTACACCTGCAAAGACCCTATTTCCAAAGAGTACCATGTTGACATGACTGTTGGGGGGAGCATGAGTGTTGGTGGCAGGAGGCACTAGGAACTATTCAGACCACTAGAAGGAGGAAGGGTCATATGGTGAGTGCTGTGAAGGGAAACCCTAGGCAGAGCCTAATGGTCAAGCTCCATGGGCAATGGTTACTTCCACACAGAATGGGAGCCTCTGGAAGTTTTAAGTGTAATCTAGTCAATTGGCTGCTGATAGAGAGTGGGTAGGAGGATCATGAGACAAAAAGCCAGGCAGGAGACCCTGAAAGAGCCCAGGCAAGACCCTGGCAATGAGACCTAGGATGGTGGCAGTGGAGATGGAGAGAAGGAGATGAATTACAGACACCTCTAGGATATAGAATCAATAGTTCTTGATAATGGAGCAGATGCGGGAGATGAGAAATGACAAAATCAAATGATTTGGTTCCCCCACCAACCTTCAAGGGAAAGTAACTCAAGAGGGAACCGAAGGTGTCTTTGAAAGCTCTAAGTGGCATTATCATGTGAATGAGCTTGTCCTTACTCTGTGAGACTCCCAAGGGAAGGTTTAGAACCATGGACCAGCCCACAGGGGACACCTTTGGGTTTCGTGTTAGGAGGAGCCTTACAAGGACAGAGCCATCAGGCCATCTCATCCTCCTAACACAGTGAGATCCACAAGGCAGGGACCACATCACCCTTGATCACCACTGTGCCTGGCTGTGGCCCCTGCTCATGAAATGCCTGTGGATGAACTGGAGTAGTGGGCTCCCTTGCTGAGGCATTCAACTTAGGAAACTTAACCCCTTGCTGAGGATTCTACAAAGGCAGTATGGGTTGTCTGAGAGGCAGGGATAATACAGCTCTTCCAGGACTGGATTTTCAGACTGAGCTAAACAGGAAATGAAAAACCCTTAGGACAAAAATTACAAACTCTAAGACCCTGAAACAAATCTGACCAATGAGCCAGTTGGCTTGGACAGTGGTTAGTTGGTTGGTTTACTTATTTAATTTATGAATGTGATGCCTTTATGCATAAAATGGGCTCTTCAGTTTACCTGCCTGTACCCTGCCATTTATGTTACCTGTAGGGCCCCTAAAAGCATTGAGGTTTGTGATCCTTGCCTTAGGACCATAGTGGGCAGAGCTGGGAGAGAATGATGAGGTCCATTTTTCATCCAAGCCACTGAAGAAAACCCAGTGGAACAAAAGCCAAGGGAATGAGTAATCAGCCACTGGAATAATCAGATCTTGATGTACTCAGGTCTTTGAGAGTCTCTTGGGTGTGAAGACTCCACCTTCCTCAATGGATGGAGTTTCCTGGAGTTGGGCTCAGGCCTGGTTTCCTCAAGGCTCCCTAAAGTCGGTGTCTTTGTTGCAAGAGCTTCTTGATGAAGCCATGAAAGCAGAGAGAATATCAGTGCGTATCAACCATGACCACCAGATGGAGAGGATAAAACCCCACATGTAAAATCCAAATAGAAATGAGAAAAAAACAGCTTTTTAATTGAGACAGTGAAACAGTGAGGCACATCAGACCAGTGGAGAAGAGCAAGGACATACTGGTTTTCTCCTGAAAGGAAGGAAACCAACCAGAGATGCATGCTGAGACTCAAGTAATCAGCTGTCATTCAGGCCAAACCCCTGCTGAGCAAAATAAAGGACTGCTTCAGCATTCATCGCATGTATAAGATATCTTGTCAGGATTATTTGAGATTTTATAAATATTTAAACAGTTCACACTGGACTAGGATTAAACACCAATCATGGTTACATTGCCTTAGAGAATTTTCACGTTAGGATAAAATATCATTTACTGAACTCCTATTCCATGCCAGATACTGAAATAGGCAATTGATGAAAATTATCTTTCACTCTATTTACAACCTTAAGAGTTCCATCAGCCTCATATTATTGATGAGTTAACTGAGGTCCTGAGAGGTGAAGGGAATGCCTCACTTTCTTTATGGAAAGCTGCAAGGGGAATCCATTCCCTCAGATTTATTTCTTCCATGCCCCTTTCTCCCTTACAATGCCGCTACCCATACCAACTCTGGAGTATGGCAAGAGGTGTGTGTGTGTGTGTGTAGAAAAAGAGAGAAGGACAGAGTCATACTACATGTAAAAGGGTGACAGGGAAGGGGCAGCACTGTAGTGGCTGGCAAGAACTCCCAATTTCATGCTCTGTTGCCATAAGAGGCAAAGGCATTTTTAGCTTCTCCTCTTGCTACAAACCTGAACTGTGATACAAATTTCTGAACATCTGATGGGGGACATCTGTGAGTTTCATGGGGTCACGATAGCACCCAAAGCACCACCTTTTCCTGCTATGCCAGTGTATCTCCCAAGTCTATCCCTGGGGTGGCGATGCCTTCATGGCTGACCTTCAGCTGACCTAGAAGAGTTGCTTGATGCACAAAGCCTCCAACTGACTTGTTTGCATCAATGTGGGCCTCACACTTTAGAAAATGATTCCACAGACCACAATCAAAAATGAACTGAAGGTACAGCCTCCAGCTGGCAAAGCCAGATGACTTCTTAGGTGTAACTTGTGTGTATGTCCCTGGCCACAGCAGCCAGGGCTATGCTGAGAGCCTTCATTGGCATCACTGCCGCAAGCTCAGACTCTCTTTTCTCTCCCTCCTTGGATTCTAACCCCTTTTGAGGTGTTCCAAGGAAGGCCATGTGACCTAGTGGGAAAATCCCAAGCTGTTAAGCCAGAAGGACACGTATTCAAATCCCAGCTCTTCCATTTACTAGCATGTGATTTGGAGAAAGTTAGTTAAGTTCTCTGAGCCTCAGTTTCTTCAGCTGTAGTAAGATTCTAATTCTTACCCTCCTAGGACCCAGACGTTAATCAGTCAAGGAGGTGGAGGGAAAGAATTCCAGGCAGACAGGCCCAAATGGCCAAAGGCATAAAGACGAGACACTCTAGGATATTTGCTGAGAAGGACTAGGGGGACTACAAGCACCCAAATATTTTAAGAACAGGCCAGAGCAGAGGTATCCTAAGTACAAAGAGACAAGCCTTGAAGAGCATTGAAGTAGCTTGGATCTGATTCAGTGTGTAATAGGAGGTAGGAACTATCATCCCCATTTTCTAGATGAAGAAACTGAAGCTCAGGAAGGAAATAAATTTACTCATGGTCACAAAGCTAGCGAGTAGTGAGCTCAAATCCAAACCCAGGTATGTGTAACACCAAGCCAGTGCTTTCCCCTCCACCTCACTGTAAGTGCATGCAGAGAAGGGGAACTGTGACAAAGGATGACTCAAACCATCCAAACACAGGCAGTGGACAGGGTCTCACACCCAGAAGCCTCCTGTCCAAGGCGGTGTTACCCACACAAACATTCTGGCAGCTTCTGCTATTCTGCTGGGCTTTTGGCTTAGAGTAGCACTCACTTCCCCTGGTCAGGAACATTCTTGCAAATAAAACCAGCTGGAGGTCCAGGCCTGGGTATCTCATCAATGTCAAGCAGGCTAGCTCTGAGTCCCGGGAAACCCACTGGCTCATCATGGCTTTATGAGGAGTTGTTGAAAAGACACTAGCAAGGGCAGCTGTCCCAGGTGCTGGAGATTCCACACAGCATAAACCCCATCTCTGTCACTAATTAACTGTGTGACCTATGCCAGGTTACCCAACTCTTTGGAGTCCATTTCCTCATCTGATTAATAGAGGAAATACTGACCTTGCTGAATTGGGGTCAGAGCTAAATCGGATAACACATTAAGTCCCCAATGCAGCCCAGTGCAAGGCAGCTTCAGTATAGAAAGGCCATGCGTGGGTGGATTCAAAACCCCAGTGCTGGGAGTTTAGTTGTGGTTCCTCCTTTCACTACCTTTATGACCAAGGACAAATGATAATAAACCTTTCTGGACCTTGTTTACCTTGCGCCCCTTTTGTGCTACAAAGGGATCATAACCATACTCTGCAACTTCATCTGACTCATTACAACATTTACATGTGTTATCATGCCTAAAGCACTTACATGGTGCTTGACATATTTTAAATGCACACTGGTGGTTGGCTATTGTTTTTGATATATGTAAGTCATTGCTATTTTTTCTACTCCTTCCCAGTCACAGCCCCACCCCCTATCCCTTCATTCACCCATTCCTTCCTCAAGTATTTATTGATGGCCAACCATGTGCCAGGTGCTGTTCTAAACACCAGGGTTAAAACAGTGAACAAAATAACAAAGGCCTTGCTGCTGTGAAACATGTATTTTTGTGGGAAGACAGACAGTGAAGCAAGTAAATGAATATATAACATAGTGTCAGAGAGTGATTAATTTGATGAGGATAGAAATAGCTGAATGATGGAATAGAGTGTTGAAAGGGTATTTACACTGGTATCTTAGTTTGTTTGTGCTGTTATAACCAAATACTTGATACCGGGCAATTTTTAAAGAACAGAAACGTATTTCCTCCCAGGTCTGGAGCATGGAAAGTCCAAGATCAAGGTGCCAACAGGTTTCATGTCTGGTGTGGGTCCTTTTATCTGCTTCCACGATGGCACTTTAAACGCTGTGTCCCCACATGGTGGAAGAGTGGGAAAGAAGGGATCCACTCCCTCATGCCCTTTAACAAGGGCCTTAATGCTATTCATGAGAGCTCCACCCTCATCACTTAGTCACCTCCTAAAGGCCTCACCTCTTAATACTAACCCACTGGCAGTGAAGTTTCAACATATGAATTTGGGGGACACATTCAGAAAAGAGCAGGGGTCATGGAAGTTCTCTCTAAGGAGGTGACATTTGATCAGAGACCTGAATGACATGAAAGGATACTAATAAGGTTTGCAAGTCTCAGACATAGTTTCTTCCATGCTGAGAGGTGGCTTAACTTGGTATAAGCAACAAGGACTTGGAGTTGCCTGAGCAGGTGAAGGACCAGAATATAGTTCCCCAGGCAGACAGGACATCAGTCTTCCTACTGACATATGTGGTTGTGCGACAGAGTGCACACACATGCTCAAAATCATCTACTAAGTCCAAATCTATACCTTCAACCAACCAGAGGAAGATAACAATAAACCAATAATAGCTTTTCTATATTCATCAATCCCTCCCCAGTTTTCAAAGTGTTTTTATCTTCTTGAAGCCCAAAGTAGCAAGAAACAGATGGCACACTCAAGGCGGTGGACTGGAGTGAGTTGAGTGAAGGGACTGTCTCAGAAGGTGTTTGTAGGTTGGCCAGAGCTCCTCCATGTACCCTTCAAAATCCCTCCACCTCTTCTCCCTGCGCTTCCTGGACAGGCACAGATGAGAAGGCTAATCTACATTAGTTACATCTGTGACCTGCTTGGCCCTCAGGCACCAAGGTGAGGGGTCATCCATGGCTGGCACTAGGTAAGAGACGAGGGGAAGCGAGGAATGTGAGGTCAAGATATTTATTCCCATATGATTGCCTGAGGCTGGCTATGTCACTTCACAGAAATTAATATCTCCTCCCAAGGCCACTGCTGTGCTACACCTCCAGTGTCAAACCAACTCGCTCCTTTTGGGCTCTTCTCATCCCTTTAAAGCCTAGAGGGATGACTACTTTCCTGCCACTAGCCTTGGGTTTCTGGGAGATTTCTTAGGGTTTCCCTACTTCCTGCCCTCGTCTTTCTAATTAAGCCCTTTATCAGTCAACCCTTCCCAAATCATCTTGATCTGAATGTGCCCCTTCTTTTCTGCTGGGTCTCTAATTGAAGCAACAGGAATAAGGAGGAGATGAAAATTCCACCGTGCTCAGCAATTGTGGAAAGCTGTGGTGACTCCCAGACTGAAAGGGACTAGGAGAAAAAGCAGTTACTAGAACCAGTGTGAGCAGCCACTGCCAGGCGTGGTGCAGAGGAGCAGGCAGACAACTGGAGTGCAGCATCTCAGCGCCATCAGAGGCAAAAGCAGAGCAAGAGCTGGCACTGTCATTGACGGCTGAGGGAACGGTTGCCAGAAGAGTCACCTCACTTGCCCAAAGTCATGTGCCCACAGCTGTGGGGGTCAAGCGCTCCTCTCTTCCCACGTTCCTGCCTTCACCAGCCGAGGAGGAAGTCCCTGTAACACCGTCCACCCTGTGGGGAAATGCCAGGGAGGGAGTCTCTCCCTCTCTTATGGTGCTTTAATCCATCAGACTGGGGAAACCCAGGGTCACCGGACCTCGAGACAATCACGGGACCCGGGTGCTAAAGACCCACAGACCTCAGTCTGTCTTGTCTCCTCTTGGACTTTTTTGTGCCCAAGGTGAACCCACCTTCTCCTCACATATGGCAAGCCACGTAACACAGGTTTCCCTTTCTGCCCCCCAAGAAGGTAAAGACCCACCATTCTCCAGGCTCCCTGCCAGCCACTGAGTAGATAAATGTACTCAGTCTCACTCTGTCTCACGGGAAGGAGCTGAAGTTTCCCATTTGTGCCTCAGATCCAAGACACATTGATCAATCCATCCTTACCTCAGAGCCTGTGTTGAGGGGGTTGGTCTTCAGCTGACTGTCAGGCCCCTGTAGCCACTCTCTCCATCAGTTAGCATCTTATGGAAAGGAGGGGTGAGTCCCAGTCCACCCTATTCCCACTTCTCCAACCTCCAGTAGGATACCAAAGAATCAAGATCTGAACTCAGGTCATATTTGTTCAAGCTCTTTCTTACCCCTCCACGGTGAAACGACCATCCAGTCAGACAGACAAACCTAAACCAGTTTCTAATTCCCATGACACTTATTTCTGCTTGTCATTATTATTATTATTGCTGTTGTTGTTGCTATAATTATAGTTATTATTAGCAGTAGCATGGGCTGTTGTCAGACGTCTAGGTACAAATTCCAGCTGTACGTCATAACAACTATGGGGCTTGGGTAAAGTATTTAATCTCTGTATCCTTCAGTTTCCCCATAGGTGAAATAAGGGTCTTACTTGTATCTGTCTCATGCAGATGTGGTGAACATTAAATGAGATGATGTATGTGCAATCTTTTGCATTGTGCTTGGCACAAAGTAAGTGCTCAAGAAAGTAGCTAATATTATTATCACAATTTTATTATTTAAGCCATCAGAATATTTCAAATGATGGAAAGACTGAGAAATAAAACAAAGGAAAAGGGCTTGAGGCTGGGCGCAGTGGCTCATGCCTATAATCCCAGCACTTTGGGAGGCCTAGGTGGGTAGATCGCTTGAGGCCAGGAGTTCAAGATCAGCCTGGCCAAGGTGCTGAAACCCCATCTCTACTAAAAATACAAAAATCAGCCAGGTATGGTGGCAGGTGCCTGTAACCCCAGCTACTCAGGGAGCTGAGACATGAGAATCACTTGAACCCAGGAGACAGAGGTTGCAGTGAGCCAAGATCCCGCCGCTGCACTCCAGCCTGGGCAATAGAGTGAGACTCTGTCTCAAAAAACAAAAACAAAAGAGTGTGAGAGGAGTTGGCATTCATTCGAATATTCAGGGAGACAAACAATTGCTAAGACACCCCTGGCTGCCAGTCATTTTATACCACGGAGGCATTTACATCACAGAGCATAAACCAAAGTGGGAGGGGATCTGGACTGCATAATTACGCAATGAATTTTAGAGGGTAGGATCTTCTCTTTTTTCTCTATTTTTAAGCAGAAAATAAAAATATAGGCGTAATGGGCTGAATTATATCTCCCCAAAATTTCTATGTTGAAGTCCTAATCCCAAGGATCTCAAAATGTAACTGTATTTAGAGACAGCATCTTTAAAGAGGTAATTAAGTTAAACTGAGGTCCTTGGGGGACCTAACCCAATATGACTGGTGCCCTAATAGAAAGAAGAGACTAGAACCTAAGGGAAGACCATGTGAAGACACAGGGAAGACAGTGTCTACAACCGTGGGAAAAGCCCTCTGACAACACCAACCTGCCAACACCTTGAACTTAGACTTCCAGCCTCTGCAATTGTGAGGAAACTAACATCTGTTGTTTAAGCCACTGAGTCTGTGATCCTTTATTACAACAGCCCTAACAAACGAATACTATAGGTAATAAACAGAGACTTTCCCACCAAACCACAGTCATTAGGAGGATGCACATTTACTTAAACAGGATCTCTGACTCCTACTGCAGAGTCAGGTTTCTTCATGGCATCACCACATTGTTCAAAGCCAAGGTAAACAGAAATCACCTTTGAAAGCCATTTACCTTTGCTCTGCTCCTTGACTGCTATCTGTACTCCTTCCACCCACCCAGCCCTACCTAGCACATCAGCTGCCTGTTGCTCTTTTGGATAAGGACTAAAGAAGGTATTAGTTTCGATTAATCCACACTTAAAGTTCAAGAACAATTGATGATGAATCAGTGACACCATCTTCCTCTGACCTAGGGCATGCCATGTGGAGGAGGCACACTCACATGTGTAGAGCAGGGAAAGGCCTTGGCAGTCCTCTGATCCTCTCTTCCACTACCAGCTGTGTGATCCAAAACAATGACCTAACTCCTCTCTGTCTCATTTCCTGTATCTGTAAAGTGGGAATAATTATCGTATGACTTCATAGAATTATTGCAAGGATTAAATCGTTGAATTCATATGAAAGCAATTTGTAAGGTTTCATGTTTCCTACGAAGGTCAGGAAGTCATTAATCAACCAACAGTTTTGAGTATTTACCTTGGACCAGACTGTCTAGGGTGTGCATTATATTGTAGGCATCTAAAAACTACAAATCACATGATACATAATCGGAGTGCAAGAAGATGAATGGCATGTGGCTTTTCCCCTCATGGAATCCACACTTAAAGGAAGAAATGGATGTTAAGACAGTAATGCAGGTGGCAAGGGTTATACTGTAGAATTGTTGAGGTCACTGCAAAGCAGCAAGCGCAGCCTCTAAATCCCCTCTGTGACTTATGGAAGTTGTAGTCTCTAAATGGTTAGTGGAGGCAGAAAACAAGAGCTAACCTGGTAAAGGAAGCTAACTGCAGGGAAGGAAGAACATTTCTCACCCAGGGACAGACGGCAGGAATAAAAGCATTTGAGTGTGAAATGAACAGGGTTTGTGTCTTTGTTTGGGTTCTTCCAGAAGCAAACCTTGAGATAAGGATTTGAATGCAAGTAATTTATTCAGCGGTGGTCCCAGTAAACATAAGCAGATTGGAAAATGAGAAGGAAGGCAACCGATAAATGATGCAGCGCGACTGGAGCTTAATCCCACTGGGAAATTCAGGGAAATGGTGTGAGAGCATGCCTCAAAATTATCAGGCCCAAGGGGCGAGGGAGCCGGGACTCTCTAGCAGTTCCCATTGGCATTGGTCAAGTGCTGCTTCCCTGGGGTGTTAATTTCCTGGCACCGCCCAAGTCTGCGTTTCACATGGGCAGAGTGCCCTCTAGTGGCCAGAGAAAAACACCATCTAGTGGCGAAGAAACACAAGGGCTGACATTTGAACCCTGGGGAAGAGGATGCAGACAGCACCTACAGCATCACACACCACATGCACACAGAAGTACAAATGCTTCCGTGTTCTGGAGCACATATCCCACTGCGGAGTTGCAGACAATAAAGCTGAAGTGATAGGTGGAGGCAGGGGCATGCATATATGTCATGCTTCAGTGTGTGAGCTTTATCCTGGGGGCAATAGTGAGGCATTGGAGGGATTTAAGATAGGGAGAGGCATGGTCAATAGTGTATCTTTAATGGATCACTCTGGCTGCTGTGTGAAGGATGCCTTTGAATGGAACAAGACTGGAGTCAGGAAACCCAGTAGGAGGCTCTCATTTTAGTGATCAAGAAGGAAAATGGGAAGAGCCTGATTTTTAAAAACACACAGTGGTAGGAGAAAACATGTTTAGAAGACAAAATCAAACCCAGCAGAACTTGGTGATTTATTGAAGATGGATACAATGGGGAAGGAGTCAGGATGATTCTAAACGTGTCTCATTTTGATGATTTGGCAATGCTGGTGCCACCAAGTGAATTAGAGAGCAATGCAGCAGACAGGCTTAGTTGGAGAGAAGATGCACTAGGTTTATGGAATTTGTGACTGAAGGAGGGTGAGGGCAACCAAGGATGAGACATGGAAGCTTGAAGCCCAAGGAGGATAACTGACCTTGACACAGGAATTTAGAAACTGTCAGCACATGGGTATTGAAAAGGCTGGGACTGAAACAGATGGACCAGGCAAGTCTGTAAAATTGAACAATTCAGTTGGCCAAGGACAGAACCATAGCAATCACCAACATGTAAGGTGGAAGAGAAGCAAAAAAAGGTGGGGGGGCATTCTCAGAGGGGCCAGGCATGAGAAAAGCAAAGGACATCACTAAAGTATAAAAAGTCAAGAGAATCAAGATCTTGGGGTGATCAACAAAAACACCAATCTGCAAGTATCCAGTAGGATGTAAAGTTACATGTGTGCATTGGTTTTTCCACTTTGACTGGCAGGCTAGACTGTTCTTAGTTCATTTCATTCCAGCTGCATTAAGAGCATGGGAATAGGCAGTGAAGGTAACTAGTTTGAGAAGTTTGGAAACAAGGAGGAGAGAAACTGGTTGACAGCCACAAGTGTCTGCAGGATCCAGGCCACTTTGTTCTTTTTCTTAGAAGAGACTCTTAGAGGATGAGGAGGAGCAGGGAGAGGAGGCCAGGAGAAAAAAATGAGAAAGAAAAGGATCACTGAAAAAGTAAGTTGCTGAAGAAGTTATAAAATGATCAGGTAGAAGTATTGACCTTCAGCAAGAGAAGGAAAGACAGACACATCATCACCTGGAGTTGAAGTGAAAGAGAAGAAAATGGGTAACAGACAAGTCTATGAGGATTGGAACAGAGGTAAGTCACCACCAAGAGCCACCACCATGTTCTCAATGAAGTAGAAAGGTAAGATCATCCACTAAGAGAAACAGAGTAGAGGGTTAAGCGGAGATCTGAGGGTTTGGACTAGCCATTGAGGAGAAAAGAAAAGGAAGCTGACCAAGAATGAATAACCTTGCAGTCAGAACTCAGGGCCCAGCTGAGGCTGGAGACCATGAATTTTCAGTCATCACTTTCTATATGGTGATGATGCTGTGGTTGTGGTGCAATGGACTGAATATTCATGATCCTCCAGAATCCATATGGTGAAACCCTAACTCACAAGGTGATGGTATTAGGAGGTGGGAACTTTGGGAGGTGATTAGATCATGAAGGTGAAAACCCTCACGGATGGGATTAGTGCCCTTATTTTAAAAGGCCCCGAAGACTTGCCTTGCTTCTTCCACCACTTGAGGACACAGTGAGAAATCACCATCTCTGAACCAGAAAGTGAGTCCTCACCAGACATCAAATCTGCCAGTACCTTGATCTTGGACTTCTCAGCCTCCAGAACAGTGAGAAATAAATTTCTGTTGTTTATAAGCCACTCAGTCTGAGGTATTTTGTTATAGCAGCCCATGTGGACTAAAACACACAGTGTTGACATAACAATATCCAAGCCTCATTTTCTCTCTCTCTGTGGGTGGGTGCCTGTGCCCCTGTGTACACACATGTGTGCACAGGAAGCATCATTGCAGAACCAACCTCTGATGACCAATTCTGGTGCCCTCTGTGTGTCTCTGTCCAGGAGCTGTATTCTCAATCCTATGATGCTGTTGGGGTGATGTTTGCCTCCATCCCAGGATTTGTGGACTTTTACTCTCAGACTGAAATGAATAACCAGGGAGTGGAATGCCTGCGCTTGCTGAATGAGATCATTGCTGACTTTGATGAGGTAAATCTAAGCCTGGGACATTTACAATCACAAACGGGCATCATTGTCAAAGCATTGTGTTATTCATTGTAGGAATTACTTATTTTTTTTGCACTTATGGAGTTCCAGCCTGCATTATAACACAAACATGCTTTGTCTGATTTAATTATCACAATTATCACCTGAGTTAAATGCTATTGTTTCTCTATTTGGGGGATCAGGAACATAAGGCTCAGGGAGGCTAAGTAACGTAACCCAGTGTCGCACAGCTGGCAGATGGCAAAAGGCAGGACTTGACTAGAAGCCTGTATGAGGTCAATACTACTCAGGCACTGACACCACAGAGGCTGGACGCTGACTCAGGCATTGCTCCATCTTCTCAAAGTGTCAGAGATAAAACTGTCCATTTGCAGTTGGTCAGAGAACTAATTGCAAGTATAAACATACTACAGATAGCAGTTTCTTCCTCCAGGCTCCATTAGTCTAGTGAACACATTCTGTGAGGGGAAATACTCATGCTGTACTTCAGTTCCAGTCATAAACTTGACACAAGTGGGCCTTCTCCTCCCCCATTCTCCATCTTGAAGGACACCAGTGTCCATCCAGTTACTTAAGCCTGAGATGGGAAGCAAGTGATTCATTGAGAAAACGCTATGGAAGAAGCCAAATCCCTGCCTAACCCCAGAGGGAACTCAGGGACACAAATGGTACCACTGTCTCACACTGAGGCAGGGGGCCAGGCTTTTGCATACCCATATTGGTCAGTCATTGTTGGTCATGGGCTGCCCTGGTAGAGGTACCTAGCCTCCCAGGCATTTCTAGCAAGGGAGTTCTCATGAGGCCCGGCAAATTATCCAAAACAAGGTATGGCAATGCATTGTAAGTAGCCAGCACTCATGACATTTTGGAGGATGGCCCCACAAAGGGCTTGGGGTGGGAAACAAGAGTAACTACTGTATCACTCTAAATAGCATCCTCTCCCTCCATCCCTACATTCGATCCAGCTACTGAGTCCAGTGAAGTCTTTCTTTCCATTGTAGATATTTATGGTGCAAAATGTGATGTTTTGACATATGTGTACATCGTGGAATGATTAAATTAAGCTAATTAACATATCCTCACTTCTGACCACTTTTTTGTGACAAAAATATTTAAGATCTACTCTCTTGGCAATTTTCAAGTATGCAATACATTATTATTAACTATAGTCACTATGTTACGCAATAGATCTCCAGAACATATTCCTCTTGTCTAACTAAAACTTTATACCCTTTAACTAATATCTCCCTGTTCCCACCCCACCCCCCAGGTTCTGATAACCACCATTCCACTCTTTGCTTCTGAGTTTGACGTTTTTTCTAGATTCCACATATAAGTGATATCATATGTATTTGTTTTTCTGTACCTGGCGTATTTCATTTAGCATCGTATCCTCCAGGCCCATCCATGTTGTTGCAAATGATAGGTCTTCATTCTTTTTGTGGCTGAATAGTATTCCACTGTGTGTATGTACATGTGTATGTGTGTGGTGTGTGTGTGTGTATCCATTCATTTCTCAATGGACATTTAGGCTGATTCCATAGTTTGCCTGTTGTGAACATGCTGAGATGAACATGGGTGTGCAGACATCTCATCAACTTTCTTAATAGCTCTCACACCTGCCTTTTTCTCACCATCAATGCTGCTTTTATCTTGCTTCAGGCCATATCATTTCTCTCCTAGACAACGGCAGTCAACTCCTATCTGCTCTCCCTGCCTGCATCTCACCATTAGCAACCACCAAAGGCAGGAGTATTTTGTCACATCCCTTTGAAGCCTAAACCCTTCTGTGGCTCCCCTTCATCAACTCTAGCAGGTCACTGGGGGCCTTGCACTTACTGCCCCTGCCTCCTCTCCAGCCTTACCTCTCACTGTATGCCACCTGGCCAGCACCACCTGACTACTTACAAGCCAAAAAGCCCACCTGGCTCTCACACACTGTGCTTTCTGCATGGAGGCCATGCCATCCTCGCCCTTACCCCATTCTCTCTCCCTTGACTCCATGACCAGCTGAAAAGTTAACATTCATTTAACAGTAAATTCAAACATTACTTCTACTTTTGAAGGCCTCTATCCAGGTAAATGTTGTCACTCCTTTTTTAGTGAAAAACTTATACTCTGAGAAACTTCCTATCATAGAGGCTGAAACCCTTCAGTACCACCTTGTTTACCATCCACTAGCCACTTAGTTCTAGGGTAGAAGCCCATGTTACTAATCTCTATAGGTTTTTACAAGTGTTGCCAGAAATTCAAAGCATTTTCAATATATATCATTTGATAGTTATTTACCTCTCACACAAACCCTTAGGCTAGGAATTATTAGCCTTCATTTTAAAAATAAGCAAAGCTGAGACTTAGAAACACCAAAAATGACCAGGGTCACATACCACTAAGTGGCAAAGCCAAGATTTGAATGCCAGTCTCCCATACTGCTTTGATTTGTAATCATTTGTGTTGCACTGTTTCTCACTTACGTGGCATTTCATGGTAATGATTTTGAAGTCATAACCCCAAATACGGTTATCGTAGTTGCCCTGGGATGGTTGTGGGGGGTCAAGATGGATAAGACATGATCGCTTCTTGCCTCCCAAGGCTTCACCATCCAGTGGGAGGCAGGATGAGTATGTGCTGCCCTAACACAAGAATCACTGGGCCGGGCGCGGTGGCTCAAGCCTGTAATCCCAGCAGTTTGGGAGGCCGAGACGGGCGGATCACGAGGTCAGGAGATCGAGACCATCCTGGCTAATACGGCAAAACCCCGTCTCTACTAAAAATACAAAAACTAGCCGGGCGAGGTGGCGGGTGCCTGTAGTCCCAGCTACTCGGGAGGCTGAGGCAGGAGAATGGCGTAAACCCGGGAGGCGGAGCTTGCAGTGAGCTGAGATCTGGCCACTGCACTCCAGTCCGGGCGACAGAGCGAGACTCCGCCTCAAAAAAAAAAAAAAAAAAAAAAAGAAGTCACTGGTAAGTGTACTAGTACAGAGGGCCTTGCAAGGTGAGGAGGGGAAAGCAATTTTGTGACAGTAGCACCTTTGCCTCCTATCCTCTATGCTAGGCCATAGGCTCACTAAGATAGAAACCATATTCTTGTATCTTGTTATGTCTCCAGGGCCCAACTCTGTGTCTAGCACATAAGAGATGAACATGGCAGATACTTGCTAAGTACTTGCTAAAGGAATTAATTCATTAATGGGAGGACAGAAACAAGCTGGCAGATAGTAAGGTGAAGATAGGTTAACACAATTCAAAACATACTTCCAATTTTTTTAAATTACCCTATTAAAAATATCTGACTAAAGGTTAAGACGTCAGGCTTTGTTGTATTTTAAACTTTACAGCAGGGGTGTCCAGTGTTGTGGCTTCCTTGGGCCACACTGAAAGAAGAATTGTCTTGGGCTACATATAAAATACACTAACACTAAGGATAGCTGATGGGTTTTTTAAAATTTGCCGCAAAAAAATCTCATAATGTTTTAAGACAGTTTACAAATTTGTGTTGGGCCACATTCAAAGCTGCCCTGGGCCACAGGCGGCCAGTGGGCCTCAGGTTGGACAAGCTTGCTTTATAGTAACTCATCTTCCAAAAGTGCTCCTTCTCATATTTTAAACTTGTAACGAATAAAGTACGTTTGAATTACGTTTGCATCTCGGTGAACCAAATTGTAGACACTCTAGACTTGGAAAGCAGAGGAAGAAGGGCAGTGCCCCTAGTGGTTGAAATTGGTGTTTGCAGAGGGAAGTTGGAGAAAAGGGGATTAGTCTAGGAGGCTGGGTTCTTTAGAACATGGGCGTTAGACCAGGAGGAAAAGTATGAATAAGAGGAGGAGGAGGAGGAGTAGATGGGAAGGAGGGGAGACAGGAGAGAGAAGAGAGGCAGCGATGAAGAGAAAGATGAAAAGAGGAGGAAAGGGGAGGAGGTGGAAGAGAAAGGGTAGGGCGGGGGGAAGGTAGGGGAGAATATAGTCAACAGGAAAAATAAAAACGCAGCCTGAACTGCCAGCCCAAACACTCTCAGCTTTGCCTGTGTGGGTGCTTGGGTCACTCAGGCAGGCACCCCCCCCTTTTTTTTTTATGTCAAGAGAGGACCTCTAGATTCTGCCTGACTGAGTTCCAGCCAGACGCCTGCTGTTCACTTTAATACTGATGCTTCTCTTCTCGCTGATGTAATTACCACAGGAATCTGAGATCATGCAAAATTCTCTCCTGGTTCAGAGAAAATCTGAACTTTTCACAGATCACACTCTCCAAGACTGTGTTTGCAATAACCCAACTCAAGGGCTCCTCACCCCACCGCCCCTACCTCAACAAAGGGCTTAAGAGCCCTCTCACATCTAACTTCTCCATTTGCTCTAGTGAACAAATGGGCTGATCAGGGACCACGCTATGCCTGCAGACACTTTTAGCTATAGAGTAAATGAATCTGTTGTGTGGATATTAAATGAGATAATGAAGTTCCTTTCTGCCTCCAAATTATCTTCTGAGGGGGAGGCTTACCAGAGCCTGAAGCTAGCTCTTGGCCAAGTGGTTCTGAAGAGAAGGAAAAGTGCCTGCTCTCCACAGGACCATGTCAGATCAGTCCACTGCCAGCAGAAAGCTGGGGGAAAGTAGTTACAGGGAGGCAGAGGGAGGGAGGTGAGCAATTGAAGATGTTCCAGGATTTTAAAGCTGAAACATTAGCAGCTGAAGGGCTGCCAAAACACCAAATATGTTTGGTTAGTGTCTGAAAGCAAAGATCAGTCATGATCCAAGGCTGAAGACCTGTATACCCTGGGCACAACTGGCAGAATCTCTGTGAGAGCAGAAGAGGGTCTTCACTTTAGTTCAAGAAACAAAAATAATAAACAAAGGCTGCCCCTGCTGTAAATCAGGCTACACACAACCCCCCACCCCCACCCCCCCGCCCCCCAAAGCAAAGCATCTTCCTGTGTTCTCCATGTTCCCAGAAGAGTTTCTCTCAAGGAGGAATTTTCCAAGTTTCTTAGCCCCTGATTAATTTTTTTTTTTTTTTTTTTTTTTTTTTTTTTTGAGACAGAGTCTTGCTCAGTCACCCAGGCTGGAGTGCAGTGGCACGATCTCGGCTTACTGCAAGCTCCACCTCCCGGGTTCCCGCCATTCTCCTGCCTCAGTCTCCCAAGTAGCTGGGACTACAGGCGCCCGCCACCACGCCCGGCTAATTTTTTGCATTTTTAGTAGAGACGGGGTTTCACCGTGTTAGCCACGATGGTCTCGATCTCCTGACCTCGTGATCTGCCCGCCTCGGCCTCCCAAAGTGCTGGGATTACAGGCGTGAGCGCCCCTGATTAATTTTAAGACGATGCCTGAAACAAGAGAGTCTGTAGAGAATTCTGCTCCGTCTGCCTGTCTGTCCACCCCAGGATGACATGAGACCCTGAGGATATTACAATCTTAAATGGAGGCAAAGGCTAGAGAATCAGAAATTGCATCTAAATGTCTTCTAAGAGTGGGAATAAGAAGACAAAGTTTAGACTTGGGAATCAGTGAGGTTTAAGTTTGATCCTAGCTCTCCCACTCAGGGCCGGCTTCGCAAGCCTGCAGCCTGTGCAGTCACAAAAGGGACCCACATTTGTTTTAATGTTCTGCTGTTGCTCTCATGGACATCTTAATGTTTGAAAAAGGTGTTCCACATTTTCATTTTGCACTGAGCCCTGAAAATTATGTGTGGTCCTGTTTTCCCTCTCTCACCCTGGGACCTTGGGCCACATTATTTTACCACATGGAGCCTCTGCTGATTCATCTGCAAAATGAATCTGAGAGTATTAAGCTCAAAGTGCCACTCAGAGAAACAGATCATCACTGGAGGCAGAGCCCCTAGTTCTGTGCCATAGCATATGTGGACATCCCCTCTTCCAGTCTACTTTTTAATCTGTTTAAAATGTTTAATTTATGCTTTGAATATTTTTTAAAATATGAGCTACTGTGGAGTTTTTATTTTTAGTACAGATGGGGGTTTCACCACATAGGCCAGGTTGGTCTCGAACTCTTGACCTCAGGTGATCTGCCTGCCTCAGCCTCCCAAAGTGCTGTGATTCCAGGTGTGAGCTACCATCCCTAGCCTGGAATTTTTAATCTAATGGTTACCTGCAAGGGCTTTAAATGTATGTAATTTAGCCATTTTCTCAATCTGTGTCCTTAAACAAGTTATTTAATCCCTCTATGTACCTCAGTTTTCCCGTCTACAAAATGAGATACAGTAGGGTCGTTGTAAGTTAAATGCAAAGACTAAAAAGCACTTACGACTGTATTTGATGCGATGGACTGAATAGCATCTCCTCCCCAAAATTCATGTGCTGTGAGAAATGAGTTTCTGTTGTTTAAGTTGCTTTGATTATGGCTGCTTGAGCAGACTAATACACTTGGCATATAATTATGATCATTAAATGTTCATTTTATTATTATGTGTATTTTTTCTAGTGTGGCTGTAACAAAGTACCACACATTTGGTGTCTTAAAACAACGGAGGCCGGCCACTGTGGCTCACACCTGTAATCCCAGCACTTTGGGAGGCTGAGGTGGGCGCATCACGAGGTCAGGAGTTCGAGACCAGCCCAGTCAACATAGTGAAACCCGATCTCTACTAAAAATACAAAAAATGAGCCAGGTGTGGTGGTGGGCACCTGTGATCCCAGCTACTCAGGAGGCTGAGGCAGGAGAACCACTTGAACCCAGAAAGTGGAGGTTGCAGTGAGCCAAGATCGCATCACTGCACTCCAGTGCTGCTGGTAGCCCAAGAGAAGTGAGGCTGAAGACAGCAAGCAGCATGGGACATGGAGGGCCTCCGGGACCTGGACAGGAGCAGTTTCAGTGGCATGACAGGACTGGGCTTAGGAAAAAATGAGGAGGAGGAAATTGGAAGCAATCCGTCTAGACAACTCTTTTCAGAAGTTGTACAGGAGATAAGTAGAAAGGAAAGTGATGTCAAGAAAGACTTCTGTAGGATAAGAAATTTCATAGCAGGCTGTATGCCGATGGGAAGATCTAGCAGAGAGGGTGAGATGGATGGAGTCAGGGACAAAGGAGAATGCTGGAGCCACATGCCTACAAGGGATGGAGCCTGTGAATACCTGTGGGGCTCGGCCCTCAGCAGGAGCACTGAGAGTTTCTCCTCACACCTGGAGAGAGGCACATGTGTGCACACAGGTGCAGGTAAGTGGAGTGAGCTGTAGAAGTGCCTGGAGAAGCAGGTGTGCACTATAATCTCCTGCCAAAGGCTCACTCCAGACGTGAGGTTAAAACTGTGCCCTGTGCAGCCTTGGAGGTGAGCCAGCTCCATCACCAAGTCTCAGGTACTGTCTCCTTGAAACTGAGAAATACCTATGCCATAGCCCCTGGGCAGACAACATGTAAGAGGAAGGCTAGAGCTAGTTCCTGCCTTTAAATCAGTATGTCAAAAGCAATCTCTAAACCAGAGGTCAGCACACTTTTCCTGTCTTCTCCAGGGACTTCTCCAGCCCGCTCCTCTTACCTGCACCTGCCCCTGTGTGCACACATGTGCCTTCTCTCCAGGAATGGGGAGGAACTGTCAGGGCTCCTGGCGAGAGCGGAGCCCCACAGGCATGCATAGGTCCCATCCCTTGTCACCTAGGCATTCTCCCTTTCTCCCTGACTCCATCCATCACCTTCTCTGCTAGATCTTTCCCATCGGCATACAGCCTGCTATGAAATTTCTTTTTGATTGTTCTTCACCCACAATAGAGTATAAGCTTCATGAGAACAACATTTATTCCTGTTTAGTTTTGACTTTGAAGCCAAAAACTATGTAGTGTAAAAGCAGAGGAGTCCCAACCCAGCTGTGCTGAACCACACAGAACCGTGTTCTAGTCGTTGGCCCGTGCCGTTCCCAAGAATTTGGGAAAGGGCATGACCTTGTAAACTGAGTACTATAGATCTGGAAACTACATCATCAAGAGATTACTTTGGGGAAATTCAAAGGAATTTCCTTTCCTTCAACTTAAAGCCTGGCTTACCACACCATGGCCAAACTGGCCTCTTCTTCACTCTTTGGACCTCCTGTGCATTCTTCCCAACCTCCAGACCTCATCTATGCTGACCCCTATTTCTGGATGTTCCCCTTCCCATGACCCCAGCTTCCCCAACACACACAAATTCATTCACTCACTGCTAGAAAAACCCCTCCTCACCCTTTAGAACTGAAGCTGGAAATCAC
Source organism: Trachypithecus francoisi (assembly GCF_009764315.1). Classification (NCBI taxonomy): domain Eukaryota; kingdom Metazoa; phylum Chordata; class Mammalia; order Primates; family Cercopithecidae; genus Trachypithecus; species Trachypithecus francoisi. Next base: position 47,919 of record NW_022680781.1, read on the forward strand.
TTGCTGAGGGATTCCTTCCAAGATCCTCCAGATTAGATCAAAATGGCCTGATCTCCTCATCCATCTACCCTATATGTTTCCAACATAAACTCTATTAAAATTGAACTAGGGCATGTTTTGTGTATTTATTTTTAACATCTGACCTCCCTACTTGGGTTGGTAGAGCTCATGTATCTTGTTTATCCAACATATAAGAACTCAATGAACAGTTACTGTATTAGTTTCCTACTGCTGCTATAACAAATGACTACAAATTTAGTGGCTTGAAACAACAGAAATCTATAATCTTACTGTTTGGAGGTCAGAAATCCAAAATGAATTTTACAGGGCTGTGCTCCTTCCAGAAGCTCTAGGGGAGAATCTGTTTCTTTGCCTTTTCTTGCTTCTAGAGACTACCTGCATTCGTTGATTCATTGCCTTCTCCCTCCATCTGCAAAGCAAGCAATCAAGTCACTCAGACTTCTTCTTCCACCATAACAACTCCTTCTCTGATTGTCCTGCCTCCCTCTTTCACTTATAATGACCTTGTGATTAGATCGAGCCCATCCAGATAATCCAGGAAACCTCCGCACCTCAAGATCCTTTGCCTTATCACACCTGCAAAGTCCCTTTTGCCGTGTAAAGTGCCATATGCACAGGTTCCAGGAATTAAGACATGGGCATCTTTGGGATCTAGGTTCAGGAAGCATTATTCTGCCTACCACCGTTGCTAATAAGACACCAAGGTTTCCCTCTCTTAGTATTGAAACCCAAACCACAGGTAAAGTTAGAGGAAATGTCCCAGGATTGTACCCACTCTTTCCTTTAATCATTCACTCATTCATTCATCTCTACATTCTGACCAGGTGCTGAGTAGTAAACACAACAGGGGAAAATATGTGCTCCAGGAATATTACATTCCCATGAGGAAGAAGACAATAAATAAGCCATATCAGGGATAAGTGCTAAGGAAAGAAGGTAAAACAGGGAAGGAAGATAAGAATATGTCTGTGGGGAAGGAAGAAAGAATATGTATGTGGGGATGGGATGCTGTGTTCAATTTTAAATATGGTGGTCAAGAAGACTGCACTGCAAAGATGGGATTTGAAGAAAGACCTGTAGGAGGTGAGGGAGTAGGCCATGCAGTTGTCAGAGGGAAGAGTAGCCCAGCAAGGGAACAACAGGTGCAGAAGTCCTGAGGCTGAAGCAAGCTTGGCTTCTTCTCAGGTCAGTGTGGCAAGGGGTGAAGGAGATCAGTGCAGCTGGAGCAGAGTGAGAGAGGGAGACAAAAAGCGAGGGGACAGGTCTTGGCAAGTCTTGCAAGTCACAGTGAAGACTGGCTTTGACCTTGAGTAAAACAGGAAGCCATAGCAGGGTTTTGCACAGAGCAGAGACAGGATCTGACTTACATGTGAAGGGGCAGACCTACCTCTTAAAGAGTACCAGGCTACACCCATCTCCACTCCTGACCCTTAGCAAGTGCTCATCAAATATATGTGACTGGCTGAAAGCATGATTCTCAGAGAGAAAAGCAGATAACTTGAGGATGCTGAACCATCAGAGGTAGCTCATTGTGAGCCAGGGGTCTGTTTTCAGGAGGCCCAGGCTGCTGGAAGAATAAACACCAAGGCTAACACCATTGCCTGGCTCTCTTTCAGTTGCTTGGTGAAGACCGATTTCAAGACATTGAAAAGATTAAGACCATTGGCAGCACCTACATGGCCGTGTCAGGCCTGTCACCTGAAAAACAGGTAAAAGACTCTTTGGACTCAGCCACAACGCAATGCAGGGGTCTTGCTGTTGTCATGTCACCGATGGTGGTGAAGCCTCTGTCACCAAGATCCTTGGGGAAAGATAGGGAGAAAATCTAATGGACTGGATTGTAATAGTTATGTGATGTGGATTTGCCCCCAAGGTAAGTAGAGTCTACCAGATGAAGCCATGCTGCTTTTTTGAGAAACTTCTAGGCTTTGTTCTGAACCTCATTGTTCCTTTAAACAAAATCAAGAGCCAAGAAATAACCTATTGTGATTTCATTGTGGATCTTACTAAACCCCTAATACTTGCCTCTTTTTTCTTATTTTTATTTTGTCTTTCAAAAGTCTTACATAATAATAATAATAATAGCTGCTGCTTTTTGGAGTGTTGACTGTATTCCAAGCACTGGTGTTAAATAGCAACACTGTCTACCTTCCAGGGTTAATGTATGAATTATCTCAGATAATGTCATGCTCCCCAAGCAAAGCCTTGCATCTAGTAAAGTCCTCAGTTAGTGTTAAATGAATATGAGTCCAGATACTTGGGGAAATGGAATTCTCATCAATTTCTTCCAATCCTTCCTATGCTTTTTTCCAACTAAAAACAATAAAATACTTCAAGAGTGACTATCTGGGATGAAACTCAGGCTGGTTATTATTTGGTATGTGTGCAGCATGGATCAGAAAACTACAGCCCACAGGTCAAATCTGGCCCACCCTCTGTTTTTATAAATAAAACTTCATTGGAACACAGTCATGCCCATTCATTTATATTTTGCCTATTGCTCCTTTCAAGCTAAAATGGCAATGTTGAGGGTCACAACAAAGACCATATGGTTCACAAAGCTTAAAATATTGGCTATCTGGCCTTTATTGAAACTATTTGCTAACCTCTGTTCTATAGGGGCACAAAGTTCTCTCATATAAAAAATGTCATTCAATACCTACGAAGTAGGAAGGGCAAGTATGCTTATCCCCATTTTATAGATTTGGAAACTGAGGTTCAGAGAGGCCCAGAGCCTTATGCAGCACTTCCCTTAGGAGTTTTGTAAGCAAATGTATCCCTTAAACACACACTGTGAGCAATTCAAAGGAAATAGTTCTTAGATTGGAAAAGCTACACATACATGGGAGCATATACACACACACACACATACCCACACACCCCCAACACACACGCACATACACACATACACTCACACCCATTCACACACACGCCAGTGAGCATACACTCAGGAATTGATGCTACATCAACCTGAACAGACAGGTGTAGATGTGGACAAAGGAACACAATGACCCACATATACTACACTCTTGCAAGCAAATATCATGTCTTCCCATGTTCTGAGATACCAGTGACTTGAGGGTAGAGGGGCTCACCCACATGATTATTTCCTTTAAGGGATGTGCAGGTAGGGTTGGATTGGTATGTAAAGCCCCTGCTGCAGAAATGTTAATGTTCCCCACATTCCACATTAAATGAATTCTTCTCCTCGTGTTTGCTTCAGCAATGTGAAGACAAGTGGGAACATTTGTGTGCTCTGGCTGACTTCTCACTCGCCCTGACAGAAAGCATACAGGAGATCAACAAGCATTCATTCAACAATTTTGAACTCCGGATTGGTGAGTAGCAGCTGCAGGTGGGGCCTGATAGAGCCAGCTGACCTTGCTCCGACAGACCCTCCCCTGCCTTGGGCACCAATCCAGGGAAGCTTTTTCCTGCAGAATGCAATAGACCTAGCATGACCCTGCCAAGGATAGAGACAGGGTCAGCTCAGATCTTTTCTTAGTTTCCTCTCAGTCGAGATGCTGGAAACAAGAGTAGGATACTGGCTTGTGTGCAGAAATACAAAGCAGCCAGCCTTTGGCAAATGCTAGACTATTGTGAAACTCTCTTCCAACTTGCCCGCCCATGCAAGGTCGTGCATAGAGATGTAGCTGACTAATCAGTCATTTAATTCTGACTCCCGGGTAGCTCAATGCTCGTGGTCATTGTATTGCTCTCAGGGTCTTCAGGATAATTCCTTCAGACAAAAGTACGATTCTACTCCTGGGGATGGCAGATAATATATTTCCAGGGACAGGCTTTACTCAGCTACAAAGCTCACCCTTTCTTTGGGCTTAAAGACACCATTGTGCAAAGCAACAATAAAACAAAAATCACTGCAATTAATAATAATCCTTTATAATTTGCCATTCCTTCCACATCTCTACTGAGCCTCAATGATCTCCTAAAATGCAGTCTGAAAACCCCCATCTAGTCCACATTCTCATTTTGTAGATGAGTAAACATGGGCGTAGAAAAAGGGAGTAACTAGCCTAAGATCACACAGCCAAACAGTCACACCAGCAGCAGCTCCAGCATTTCCTAACTCTGAGGCAATGACATTTTGGCTGCCAGAGTGCAGTTTAAAATAACTTTTGCTACAGTCCTCACATTGTAGACATCTTCTGGCTGATATGCCATTTTACTTTATCTGCTTCTACCTTAGCAGCTTTCAAGAAAAAGAGGTCAAGAAATACCAATACCTGACTTGTCAGATCTAAGGAATGCCATATGTCTTTTTCTTTGCATTTAAGGGCTTATATTTTATGTTTTTGATCTATGGATGGGATGTTCAAGGCTTGTTCCCACAGCTTCCATCAATCTTATCAATGTCATTTCTGAAATTGTTGACTACACAATTAAACCAGGAATAAAAAGGGAACCATAATGATGAGCAGAGATATTCTAAGTAAATTCTGAAGATGTTGCCAAATCAGGGTCAACCCTTGTCATGACATATTATACTCCTAGTATAGTTTCACTGATCTCAGATGTTGGAAAATTAACTTCCCAACTGAATTAAGCATCTCAATTTGTGTTTTGGGTCTGCTGTAACCAGCTGTATGACTTTGGGTGAATCATTTAAATCTTCTGTGTCTCTGTTTCCTCCTATGTAAGCTGGGTGTTAAATTATTACCTCCTCTGCCTCCCTACCTCACAATAATAATATGAGAATCAAATGGGATATTGCCTGTCAAAGTTCTCTGCAAATTTTAAAGAGCTAACTATCATTGTGATTCCCATGTACTCTATAGAGTGAGATTTTCAAATTTCCAGTCAATTATATCAGTGTGTATGTGTGTCTTGCTTTTGCCTTGGCTTGGAATAATCTTACCCAGATACCTGCATGGCTATTCCCACCACTTTCTTCAAATTTCTGCTCAACAAGGTCTTTGCTAACCCCCTTACTCCAAAATATACTCTCTTCCATCTTTCTCCATTCTTTTACCCTCATTGATTTTTCTTTGTAGTCCTAATCACTCATTAATATTATATTACATTTGTAAAATTATTTTCTATCTCTCCCCAGTAGAAGGTAAATTCCATGGGGACCAGGGCTGTATTTCTTTCTTTTCCCACCAATATCCCCAATGCCTAGAACTGTACCTGGCTCATAGCAAGTGCCTAGTCAATGTTTGTAGAATGAAATAATTGTGTCTATTAGAGACACACATGCCCACTAACATGTTTGGTGAAATGCTACCATTTCTAGAATTCTGTGTTTCCTAGCAAAGGAGGCACTGAAACTGTCTTTAAAAGTATTTACCAGATAAACTGTGGAAGTGTGGAGAAGTAATAGCCCAAGCAGGGAGAAAGTCAGGACAAAGGCACAAAGGTAAGTAACTGGCTGGAAGGTTAGGAAAACTCCAGCAGTTCAGTGTGGCTATAATGCAGCAGCAAGGAAGAGAGTGGGACAAATGAGGCTGGAAAATCAGGCAAAAGCCATATGAGAGTGGTTCTTGATTGTGATTCTAAGGATCATTGGCTTTATCCTGTAAGTGAAAGGAGCCCTGGAAGATATTTAAGTGGGTCATAACTTGATCAGATGTGCAACTTGATCAGAAAGAGCCCTCTCGCTCCTGCAGCAGTATGGAGGATGAGCTCAAGGGGACAAGGGAGGAGACAGGGAGGACAGTTAGAAAGCCATCGCCATGGACCAGGGGAATGATACTGAGGACCTAAGCTAAAACAGAGAGGAAAAAGGTCTGTCCAGGCTCTCAGAGCACTGTGTCAGTAGAAGCAGGAGATTCCAGGGTCCTGACTTCTGGTCCATGCTCTGATCATCCCATGGACTGAGACAAGTCAGTGTTCATATGAAAATAATAATTATATTCAATTGAACACTCACTGGTTGCCAGGCACTATGCCACAGTGGTTTTATTTATATGATCTCACTAAATCTTCCTTTAATTATTTCCAGTCTATTGATGAGAAAAGTGAGGTCCAAATAGGTAATCTAATAAGTGACTGGGGGCAGGATCTGGACCCTCCCGTTCATCCACAGAGACCACATAGTGATCACTATCCCAGGGAGGGGTCCAGACACCCCAGTGTCCCTCTTCTCCCTCTGACACCCCCAGTGTACCTCTTCTGCCTCTGACTTCTTGCTCCTTTGGTTCACCCCCTAGGCATCAGCCATGGCTCAGTGGTAGCTGGCGTTATTGGCGCTAAGAAACCACAGTATGACATTTGGGGCAAAACTGTGAACCTGGCAAGCCGAATGGACAGCACGGGGGTTAGTGGCCGGATCCAAGTCCCAGAGGAGACCTATCTCATCCTGAAGGACCAGGGCTTTGCCTTTGATTACCGAAGGGAGATCTATGTGAAGGGCATCAGTGAACAGGAAGGAAAAATCAAAACGTACTTTCTCCTGGGAAGAGTCCAACCCAACCCATTCATCTTGCCCCCGAGAAGACTGCCTGGGCAGTACTCCCTGGCTGCGATTGTCCTGGGACTTGGCCAGTCCCTCAATAGGCAAAGGCAGAAGCAACTACTCAATGAGAACAACAACACGGGAATCATCAAGGGTCATTATAACTGGCGGACTTTGTTGTCACCCAGCGGGACGGAGCCTGGAGCCCAAGCTGAAGGCACCGACAAACCTGATTTGCCATAAAAGCATTTTCTTTGTGTTTCTTTTTTTTGTATTTCTTTTATATATAAAATAAATATACTAATAAAAAGGTTTACTTTTTTTTAGAACAAGGATGGTTTCGTTGGTCTTTGAATGTACCAGATCAAGGACACAATTTGAGGTTCTCTTCAAATGTTCCCTTCACAAATATTTATTGGTCACCTCTTGTGTACAAGGTTCACTGGGAAGCAGAGATAAATGAGATCTAGTTTCTGACTTTGAGAGTTTGAGAGACTTACAACTAGGTGGAAAATAGGGACATGTGAAGTGAACAGAAATTCCATACAATCAGATACTCACCACCATCTGCTATTTTTGAGCACTTGCCATGTACCAGGTCAAGTGCCAAATTTTTTACATAATGACCTCCTGTAATCCTAACAGCATTTGACCTGTACATTCATCAGTATTTGCTGAGCACCTACAATGTTCCTATGACTGTCCTATGCTCCAGGGAAATCCTAGCAAAAGTGTTTCCCTTATAGAGCTAACATTCTGGTTGGGGAATAATATATAATATTCTTATTAACCAATACATAAATAATCTGCTTTCAGATAGAAGTAGAGGCAACAAAGAAAATTAAGTTGGCCACTTGGGATAAAGAATGGGAGGACAGGGATGCTGATTTAACTGAGTCACCAGGGAAGGCTTTTTTGAAGATGTGATGTCAAAGATTGGCCCTAAATAATGAGAAAGAGGTGATCCATAAGACCTGAGAGAAAAGTTTCGTAAGAAAAAGTAACAGCAAGTACAAAAGCCCAGATCAAGTCCAGCACATTGGAGGAACAATGAGAAAGGCAATGGGTAAGTGAGTTACTGTGGGCAAGCACACTGTTTCCTGGAAGACACCTACGTGCTTATGACCACAAGACTGCCAGGAAAATTTCATACAGATGAGAAGGCCCAGCAAAATTCAAGGATTTGGCCAAGGTCATGTAGTTAGTTGTAGAACTAGCCTCATAACTGTATTATTCAATAAAGGCCAACTGCCATAACAAATAACTCCCAATCTTAGTGGCTAAAACACAATAAAAGATGTATTTCTTGCTCATGTTCTATTGGATATGTGTCAAGGGGTCTCCCATGCAGTTTTTGGGGGGCCTAACCTCCTTCTGCATTGGAGTTCTCTTCTTGGTCCTCTCTATCCAGCCAACAGAGGAGAAAAAAGGGAAAGAAACGAGAATTACTTAAAAGGTCTTAGCTACCAGGCATACATCATCTTTCTGTCCCACTTCACTGCAGGGGAAGTTAGGGAATGGATTATTTCTGTGTTCCATTACCAAAAGGAAAAGTGAAATGGAATTGTCTATGCCACAGGTACCTGAGTCTTTCTGAGCCCAGAGTCCATGTTTATAAGCACTAAGCTATTCTGATAAGCACTATATTTGAGGTACAAGGTTTAAGTAATTGAATGAAAATTACAAAATCCCAGTCATTCTCTAAACACTTGACTCTGAACACCATCCCATTTAAAAGAAACTTAGCCCCAGGTAACAAATCCACAGGAGATATACCCTCAAAAAAACACCTACCTGAGGTATCTCAAGTGGGACCCTAATGTTAGAAGTAAAGCTGTCTTCTCTTGAGGCACAAAGCAGAGAGGGAATTGAGGTTCAGCTAAACCTTGAACTTTGAACCACATTTGGGATGCTGTTTGGTCTAGGAAACTATATACACATCAAAGAAGTATCCCACCTCCAAATTCATGCAAGGCCCCAATGGAATGTGAAGATGACCTGCAAAAAGCCTCAGCATACTGTAAAGCCCTCTACCAATGCCAGAGGCTGTTACAACCTTCATAGACTCAGAGGATCCCAGGTCAGGAAAGCCTCATGGGTTGTTCATTCCAACAGACTGAGTACATTTAAACAAAGTAAAGCTTTATGCCTGCTGAGACTTGGAACCACCAGATGCAGGTGGGGAGCTGAGCTCAGGTAGGTTGAGGCTTGGCAAACAAAGCTAGCAAAAAGGCTGGTCTCCAAAAGGTAGTTAGGCTGTGAAGGCACAGTATCTAAAAAACAGAAAACTTGATGTGGATCATCAAGCTTTGGTCTACCCTAGAGCATAAGGCCCATCTCAAAGCCACAGCCAGTATCAGCAGAGACTCCAATAAGCGGAGAAGCCACGGTGAGCTGGATCCACCCCCAAGAAGAGAGGCTAGTAGGGAAAGGCTTCGTTTCTAAACCCTGAGCTAGGACTCAGGACAAAGTCCCTGGACTAGAAGAATTTGGTCCTCGGCAAGATAACTAGGCAGAAACTAAGGTAAGAACCCTCAGGCATGTGGATGCCACCAATTTGGGGGTGACAGTGGGGTTACCACTGTAAGGCTTCACCCAGAACCTGTTCCTGACTCAATGATGTCAAACCTCAAGATACAACATAGGGAGGAGGTGGACACTCCATCCTGGGTCTGGGAGGTGTGACTTCATTCAGGACTCCAGGAAAGAGAGGAGCAAGGGGACATGATGATGCTGAGAATTCCCATCAGATTGCCAAGGAGCCCATCAAGTGGGCATCTGGCCTCTACTCCAATTCATCCAGCACTAAAACATTGAGTCCCTTCCCTCTAGATCACCACATTCATTGGCACCAGCAGATGTAGTCTTTCCATACTAAGGTAAAAGGACAAGAGACAGAACCATAACAAGCCTCTTCTTGGGCCTTGCATGAGTCTAGAGGGGGCCATGAAGACACACGGTCTTCCTGAATTAGAGGTATGTTTCTGTTTACCTACTTTTTTGGTCCATTCAGCTCATTTAGTAAAAGAACCTGAAATGTCAAGTGATTTCTGGGAAACCTGGCATAGTATTTTAGACAGGGATATCAATGTTACCTTTTCCTTCTCTGAACTATGCCTGTGAGATGTGGGGTTTGATTTTAGAAACGTCAAGGATAAACACATGCCAAGGGAATGGTTCCCAAAATTCTGAAATACAAGGAGAAATTCAATAAGGTTTAGTTGAGGCTTTCTCAACAGCTCTGTATTCTTGACTTACTCTTCTGGGAGCTGATTCAGGTGGGTCCTCCACCATTCATCAGTCTGTGTAGGAAAAGCAGTCTCCCATGAGACAAGCATAGCCTTGCCTAGAGAATGGGCAAGGGTATCTGCAGCTTTCATTCAAGGACTGGGTTTGAGGAGCTGCTGCCTCCCAATCTGCCATCACATAAAGCCATGTGGGTCACCTTGAGCTCGGAAATGCCCCCACACGTTTCACCACTTCCTTTCTTCTTTAGGAACCATGGGAGTGTAGCTGCTTTCCACTGGAAGTTACAACTATGTTGTCATCTCCATTTTACAAATGAGGAAACTGAGGCACAAAGAGCTTGAGCAACTCACCCAAGGTCTAACAACTGGAAAATAGGTATTCAAAACCAGGTGGTCTAGCTCAAGAGTCTTGTCCTTAAACACCACTGTTGAACCTTCTAAGGGGGTGAATAATGTTCATTAAATGAAAGTTGGCTGTCTGAGCAGACTCCCTGCTTGCATGCTACAGATTGTGTGAATGGGTGAGCTGTGCAAAACTCTGGAATGACAGCCATTCAGACAGCCTGGGGCCACTTGTCCTGATCCCAAACAGCTTCATCCTCTTACCCCAATGTGTTAAACAACAATTTTTATTTTCTTTCTGTCCTGTGATATGAAAAAGGTCAGGAAGTACTGGGCTAACCATTCAGAGGCAGTTTCTTGAGGTGCACAGGCCTTGGTTTGAATCCTATATCTATCACTTACCAGCTGTTTGATGCTGGGCATGCAGCAGGACCTCTGTGTGCCCCAGACTCTTTTCCTACCACCTGCACATCAGAAAGGAAGCTGTTGTGATTTAGAATCCCAAAGTTTTAAGACTTGAAAAGTATGGGAAACATACCATATACAGGAATATATAATTTTATTTCACTTCACTTTATGTATTTCACAGATATTGCTTTTTTTTTTTACAAATTGAAAATTTGTGGCAACCCTGCCTCAAGCAAGTCTGTCACAGTCATTTTTCCAATGCATGTGCTTCCTTTGTGTCTCTGTGTCACATTTTGGAGATCCTTGCCATATTTCAAACTTTTTCACTATTATTATGTGTGTTATGGTTATCTGTGGCCAGTGATCTTTAATGTCATTATGTATTCTTTTGGGGTGCCACAAACTGCACCCATATAAGATGGCAAATTTAACTGATAAATGTCCTGTGTCCTCTGGCTGCTCCACTGACCAGCCATTCCCCAATCTTGCTGTCTCTTCTTGGGTCTTCTTATTTCCTGAGACACAACAATATTGAAATTAGCCCAATTAATAACCCTACAATGGCCTCTAAGAATTCAAGAACCTGTATTAATTCATTTTCATGCTGCTGATAAAGACATACCCAAGACTGGGCAATATGCAAAATAAAGAGGTTTCATGGACTGAGAGTTCTGCATGGCTAGGGAGGCCTCACAATCGTGGTGGAAGGCAAGGAGGAGCAAGTCACATCTTACCTGGATGGCAGCAGGCAAAGAGGGAGCTTATTCAGGGAAACTCCCATTTTTAAAACCATCAGATCTTATGAGACTCATTCACTATGAAGGAGAACAGCACAGGAAAGACCCATTCCCATAATTCAATCACCTCCCACTGGGTTCCTCCCATGATGTGAGAATTGTGGGAGTTACAATTCAAGATGATATTTGGGTGAGGACACACCCAAACTATATCATTCCACATCTAACCCCTCCCAAATCTCAAGTCCTCACATTTCAAAACTAATCATGCCTTCCCAACAGTCCCCCAAAGTCTTAACTGATTTCAGCATTTACTCAAAAGTCCACCATCCAGTGTTTCATTTGAGACAAGGCAAGTCTCTTCCACCTATGAGCCTGTAAAATTGAAAGCAAGTTAGTTAGTTCTTAGATGCAATAGGGGCATAGGCATTGGGTAAATACAGCCATTCCAAATTAGAGAAATTGGCCAAAACAAAAAGGCTACAGGCCCCATGCAAGTCCAAAATCCAGCAGGGCAGTCAAATTTTAAAGCTTCAAAATGATCTCCTTTGATTCCATGTCTTGCGTCCAGGTCACATTGATGCAAGAGGTGGGTTCCCATGGTGTTGGGCAACTCTGCCCCTGTGGCTCTGCAAGGTACAGCCTTCCTCCTATAAGAAGGCTGGTGTTGAGTGTCTGTGGCTTTTCCAGGCACACAGTGCAAACTGTCAGTGGATCTACTATTCTGGTGTCTGGAAGATGGTGGTCCTCTTCTCACAGCTCCACTAGGTGGTGCCCCAGTAGGGACTCTGTGTAGGGGCTCCAACCCCACATTTCCCTTCTGCACTGCCCTAGCAGAGGTTCTCCATGAAAGCCCCACTCCTGCAGCAAATTTCTGCCTGGACATCCAGGCATTTCCATACATCCTCTGAAATTTAGGCAGTTTCCCAAACCTCAATTCTTGACTTCTGTTCACCCACAGACTCAACATCGCAAGGAAGCTACCAAGGCTTGAGGCTTGCACATCTGAAGCCATGGCCTGAGCTGTATCTTGGCCCCATTTAGTCATGGCTGGAGTGGTTGAGATGCAGGGCACCAAGTCCCTAGACTGTACACAGCATGGGAACCATGAGCCTGGCCCACAAAACCATTTTTTCCTCCTAGGCCTCCAGGCCTGTGATGGAGGGAGCTGCTGTGAAGACCTCTGCAATGCCCTGAAGACATTTTCCCCATTGTCTTGTGGATTAATATTTGGATCCTCATTACTTATGCAAATTTCTGCAAGTGACTTGAATTTCTCCTCAGAAAATGGGCCTTTTTTTTCTATCACAATGTCAGGCTGCAAATTTTCTGAACCTGTATGCTCTGCTTCCCTTATAAAGTTGAACGCCTTTAACAGAACCCACATCACCTCTTGAATGCTTTGCTGCTTAGAAATTTCTTCCACCAAATACCCTAAATCAGCTCTCTCAAGTTCAAAGTTCCACAAATCTCTAGGACAGGGACAAAATGCTGCCAGTATCTTTGCTAAAACATAACAAGAATCACCTTTGCTCCAGTTTCCAACAAGTTCTTCATCTCCATCTAAGACCACCTCAGCATGGACCTTATTGTTTATATAATTATCAGCATTTTCATCAAAGCCATTCAACCAGCGTCTAAGAAGCTCCAACAAGTGTCTAGAACTTCAACAAGTGTCTAGGAATTTCCTGTCTTCTTCTGAGCCCTCTAAACTGTTTCAACTTCTGTCTGTTACCCAGTTCCAAAGTCACTTCCATGGTTTGGGCCTCTTTTCAGCAGCACCCCACTCTACTGGTAACTATTTAGTGCATTAGTCCATTTTCATGCTGCTAATAAAGAAATACCTGAGACAGGGCAATTTACAAAAGCAAGAGGTTTTATGGAATCATATCTTATATGGATGGTGGCAGGCAATGGAGAGCTTGTGTAGGGAACCTCCCGTTTTTAAAACCATCAGATCTCATGAGACTCATTCACTGTCATGAGAACAGCGCAGGAAAGATCCACCCCCATGATTCAATCACCTCCCACAACACGTGGGAATTATGGAAGTTACAATTCAAGATGAGATTTGGATGGAAACACAGTCAAACCATAACAGAGCCTCACACCTCTCATTTTAAATCAAAAGCTAGAAATAATTAAGCTTAGTGAGGATGACACATCTAAATCCAAGACAGGCTGAAATCTAGCCCTCTTGCACCAAACAGCCAAGTCATGAGTGCAAACAAAACATTATTGAAGAAAGTTAAAAGTGCTGCTCCAGTGAACAGAGGAATGATAAAAAATAAATATGTGAAAGAGCCCTATTGCTGATATAGAGAAAGCTTTAGTGGTCTAAATAGAATATCAAACCAGCTACAATATTTCTCTAAGCAAAAACCTAATCCAGAGCAAGACCCTAACTCTCTGTAATTTTCTGAGGGATGAGAGGGATGAGAAAGCTGCAGAAGAAAGTTTGAAGCTAGCAGAAATTGGTTCCTGAGGTTTAAGGAAAGAAGCCATCTCCATAACAGAAAAAAGGAAGGTGAAGCAGCAAATCCTGATACAGAAGTGCAGCAAGTCATCCAGAAAATCTAGCTAAAATCACTGATGAAGGCGACTACACTAAATAGCAGATTTTCAATGTAGAAGAAGCAGCCTTATTTTGGAAGTAGATAACAACTAGGACTTTCATAGTGAGAGAGAAGTCAATGCCTGACTTTAAAGCTTCAAGGGACCATCTGATTCTCTTGTTAGTAACTAATGCAACTAGTGACTTGAATTTAAAGCCAGTACTTATTTACCATTGTGAAAATCCTAGGGCCCTTAAGAATTAATGCTAAATCACTCTGCCTGTCTTCTATAAATGGAATAACAAAGCCTGGACGACAGCACATCTGTTTACAGCATGACTTACTGAATATTTTAAGACCACTATTGAGACCTATTGCTCAGAAAACAAGATTCCTTTCAAAATATTTCTGTTCATTGAACAAGGCACCTGGTCACCCAAGAATGCTGAAGAAGATGTGCAAGGAGATTAATGTTGTTTTAGTGCCTTCTTACACAACATACATTCTGCAACTCATGGATCAGGGAGTAATTTCCACTTTCAAGTATTATTATTTAATAAATATATTTCATGAGGCTGTAGCCACCATAGATAGTGATTCCTCCAAGGAATCTGGGCAAAATAACTTGAAAATGTTCCGGAAATGATTCGCCCTTCTAGAAACCATTAAGAACATTCATGATTCATGAAAGAAGGTCAAAATATTGATATTAACAGGAGTTTGGGAGAAGCTGAATCCAAATCTCATGGATGATTTTGAGGGATTCAAGACTTCAGAGGAGGCCAGAACTTCAGATATGATGAAAATAGCAAGAGAACTAGAATTAGAAGTGGAGCCTGAAGATGTGACTGAATTGCTGCAATCTCAGGATAAAACTTCAACAGAGGAGAAGCTGCTTCTTACGGATGATTAAAGAAAGTGGTTTCTGGAAATGAAATATATTCCTGGTGAAGATGCTGTGAAGATTGTTGAAATGACAGCAAAGGGTTTAGCATAAATAAGAAACTGCCATAGCCACCCCAACTGTCAGCAATCACGACCTTGATCAGTCAGCAGCCGTCAACATCAAGGCAAGACCCTCCACCAGCAGAACAATTACGGCTCACTGAAGGCTCAGGTGACTGTTAGCAATTTTTGAGCAATAAAGTTGAGTATTTTTTCCTTGAGATGGAGTCTCACTCTGTCACCCAGGTTGGAGTGCAAAGGCACAATCCTGGCTCACTGTAACCTCCACCTCCGAGGTTCAAGCGATTCTCCTGCCTCAGCCTCCCGAGTAGCTGGGACTACAGGCATGCGTCACCATGCCCAGCTAATTTTTCTGTATTTTTAGTAGAGATGGGGTTTTGCCATGTTGGCCAGGCTGGTCTCAAACTCCTGACCTCAGGTGATCCACATGCCTCCACTTTCCAAAGTGCTGGGATTACAGGCATGAGCTACTGTGCCCAGCCACAATAAAGTATGTTTAATTAAGGTAGGTACATTTTTTTTTAGACAAAATGCTATTGCAAACTTTATAGACTATGGTCTAGTACAAACATAACTTTTACATGCACTGGGAAACCAAAAAATGTGCATGATTCACTTTATTGTAATATATGCTTTATTATATTGATCTGGAACCAAATCCACATTATTTCCAAGATATCCCTGTACTAGGAAACATCTCCAGGGGCCTGAGGCAGTGTACAATAATTAAGCTTGTTAATAATGTTGTAAATAAATAACTACTTACACCAAGTAGCATAACTGACGTTTCTTAACAGGACTTGTTTTTTGCTCCCAAATTAGTCACAAAACAAACTTTAGCTTTCAGAGCTCTTTGAATTTTGAACTTGTGGATACAAGATTGACAGCCCACAGCACTTCATTAGGCTGCCCTAAAGATAACAGACAGTGATACATTTCAAGCACTTTAGCTTGGCCTTCTGCTGCACTCAAATACTGCTTATTGTGGCTGGTGTTGTGTTTTGTTTTGCTTTTGAGACAGGGTCTCATTCTGTGGCCCAGGCTGGAATGCAGTAGCAAGATCGCCACTCACTGCAACATCACCCTTCCCAGGCTCAGGTGATTCTCCCATCTCAGCCCCATGAGCAGCTGAGACTATAGGCCCGTGCCACCATGCCCAGCTAATGTTTGTATTTTTGTAAAGACAGAGTTTTGCCATGTTGCTCAGGCTGGTCTCAAACTCCTGGGCTCAAGCAATTTGCCCGCCTCAGCCTCCCAAAGTGCTGAGATTATAGGTATGAGCCACTGTGCCCAGCCTTGTTACCGTTATTAAGCACACAGTGATTTTATTGAAATAGTGAACATCTGCCATTTTCTGTGTTTTTTACTTGTCTGTATTTGCAAAATATTCTTTAATAAGTATGTGTTATTTTAATAATGAAAAAAGTGACAGTTAAGCAAAAGTGAAACATGGGTTTACTTTAAAAACTGCAAAAGATTTCACTTGACCTTTGCTGATTAAACCATGAGTCAGAGGTCTGGACCACTCCTAGAATGGAGTGGACATCTTTCAGAGGAGCCCTGCACAACAGACACCCCTGTTTGGAGCTCCCCTTTAAGTAGAGAGATAATTTTCCCAGGGCCACAGTAACCACTGCTGACCCAGATTTCAAGGCCATACCCTGCCCTTTTGGATGCAGTAAGAGAAGAGGTGTTTAAATTCATTTCCTTCCCTGACGTTTTTATTCCAGACCCATAGACTTTTCTGACACTCTGGTGCCTGTGACAACCAGCATTTCCAAATGAGAATGTTGCTCTCAGATTAGCTATGGGCTCCAAACAACTGAACCCAATATTTTATTGATGGGTTACCAGAGGCAGGGTGCCCTGCAGAATAACACCATGCGCCTATTGGAATTATTAATTGCCTGTCAGCCACACACTTCCAGTCTCTCTCCTGCCTCCGCCCTCCCCAGAAAAATAACATCTCCGTTCATTGGGTGAGCATCCAAAGCATTGCAAGTATACTCCGTGCACCTGTCTTTACCTTTTATAAAACAGACAGTGTGACTCAAACACAATTCGTTTCCATTTGCACATAATGATTTCAAACATAGTTTTTTCATAATACATTGACCCGATCATGACATTATCATAGCAATAATGAGAACTAATATTTTTAGAATGCATTGCAGTTTGCAAAGTCCATTTCCAAATATGATTTCAATTGATCTTCATAACAGCTCTTAGGCAGATTATTATCCCAATTTGCCAGGAAACTAGGGCTCATAAAAATTGATAAAAATAAATTCTAAAACTCTATCCAAAGGAGTGTTAAAGCTGAAAGGGCTTAAAGATCATACATGGTCCAAAGTCTTGATTTTACATAGGAAGGAACTAAGGCCCAAAGAGGGAGAAATATTTGGCCAAGATTCAACAGACACATATAGAATTAGGGCTGGGATGCAGAGAAACTGATTCCTTGTCCTCTTTTGACTCCTCCATGGGTGCCCTGACCTCTTTTTGTTGGCTTACTGTAAGTAAGTCAGCCCTGTGACTGGGAGCTTACTTAAGTCTTCCTTAACCCATGGACTTGAATGAGATCGATTCAAATCCCAGCGGAAACCAACCCCCAGACCCCTGAGGCTAACCCCTCACACTTCTGTTTCCCATCACTGTTCCACACTGCTAAAACCCAACACAAAGCTCAGCCCTTTCTTAATTTGCATACACACTTGTATACACATACACTCACACTTACACATTCGCACTTACACTTACGTTCTCACACGTAAATACATGCACACTCATATATACACACACTCACATACTCGTACACTCTCACATGCTCATGCACACTCACACTCTACACACATGTACTCACACACTCATACACAAATACACACACATACTACACTCATACTCTCTCACACGCCCAACCTTTATGTACACTCTCTCACACACACACATTCTCTTACATTCACACTCCCTCATACACACAGCTTACACACACACCTCACACATGCACAAAGCACAAAGTGTTCATGCATACAGTAGGCTTTCCCCTATATTTCAAGAGAGGAGACAGAAGAGTGGTTAATGTCAACGTAACAAAATACCTTCAAGTTCAATGTTAGGGCCCTCCCTTCATAAAGTGTCACCCAACAACACTTCCATATCTTCAGGGTCCCCAGCCCACCTTCAGTATCTTAGTCTTCACCTCCTCCCTTCTCTGCTCCCTCTCACCCTTCTCCCCTACTCCTGCTTTTCAACAGCAAAATCTAATTCCTCTCATTTTCTCATGCAGCAGCTTAAACTTCCCTGCCTCCATTCAACAAACAATTACTGGGCATTAGTCTACTCCACAGATACTTTCTGCATACTAGGGCTGTGTTATTTTTGTAAGTCTGGTTAGAAGTGCCCTAGATGACAGCCAGGTGCGATGGCTTACACCTGTAATCCCAGCACTTTGGGAGGCCAAGGCGGGCGGATCACGAGGTCAGGAGATCCAGACCATCCTGGCTAACATGGTGAAATCCCGTCTCTACTTTAAAAATACAAAAAAAGTAGCCAGGCGTAGTGGCAGGCGCCTGTAGTCCCAGCTACTCGGGAGGCTGAGGCAGGAGAATGGCGTGAACCCGGAAGGTGGAGCTTGCAATGAGTGGAAATCATGCCACTGCACTCCAGCCTGGGCAACAGAACGAGACTCAGTCAAGGAGAGAGAGAGACAGAGAGTCACCAGTGAATAACTGACCAACTGTCCTTTTGAGTGACAGCTTACTCTTCTGCAAAAGTGACCAAACAAAAAAAAGCTATTGAAGTAGCCCAACTTACGGATCTTTGGGTTGCCTTCCCTTGGTCACCAGCCTCTGAGGAAGTGCGCACTACTGGTAGCACTCAGAGGCTGAAGGACAGGCAGCCTCCAGTGAGTGTGCCAACATGTCAAGGAAGACCCTGACTATTTTCAGACGATCTCACAAGCTGCAACTGGCATCCCCTGATACTACCAAGTTTCCGCTGAAACAAGCATCTTCTTGTTTGAAAGTAACGAATCTCCTTTTATTTGGGTAAGCTGTACTTGGGATTGTTAAATTGGTTTTAGCAAAGACATGAGAGGTTAGGAGACTAGCAAATACTGGGATTTGAAACAAATCCCTCAGCAGCCAGGCTGTAAACAGACTGTCTCTACTTAAAAGAGACAGTACCTTCTAACCCTTGGCTGTCCCCAGTGGTTGGGTGACACTGGGGACACTGGCTCTTGCCTTACAGTTCTGTTATTAAGGGGTTTCCTCTGAATGAGATGGGCAACCACTCAAGGGTTTTGGGTAAAGGAACCACATGTCTGGACTTATATTTTTGCAGCAACCACTTGATATGGTTTGGCTGGGTCCCCACCCAAATCTCATCTTGAATTGTAGCTCCCATAATCCCGGTGGGAGGTAACTGAATAATGAGAGCAGTTTCCCCCATGCTGTTCTCATGATAGTGAATAAGTCTCATGAGATCTCATGGTCTGATAAAGGGCATTACCCCTGCACACACTATCTTCCCTGCCACCATGCAAGATGTGTCTTTGCTCCTCCTTTGCCTTCCACCACGATTGTGAGACCTCCCCCAGCCACGTGGAACTTTGAGTCCATTAAACCTCTTTTTCTTTATAAATTATCCAGTCTCAGGTATCTCTTCAGAGCAGTATGAAAATGGACTAATACACCAACTGCCTGCCATGTTGTGGTACAGCAATATGGCAAGAATGGAAGCAGGAGATGAATTGAGAGGTTGGTGCAATAACCTGGAAAATGTGCTTGGGCCAGTCTGGTTGACATGGGGGTTGCAAAAAGTGATCAGACTCAGGGTATACCTGGATATATAAACACTGAGTTCACAATATTTGAAGATAGACTGAATGCAAGATATGGAAAAGAAGAAGCCGGGGAGAGGAGGGATTTACTGAGATGCTGAAGGCAACAGGAGGAGCAGGCTTGGGAGAAGATGATCAGTTTGCTTTTGGACAAGTAAGTTTGAGAGGCCTAATGTACATCCGGATGTGTGAGTCTAGAGTCCAGGGAAGATCTAAGCTGGAGATACATGCAGTCACACACTGGACCTTTCTGGAGTGTCTGAGCCAACCAGCCCCTCCCTCCTCCATGTAAGGTTCATCACACCCTGCTGGTGTCGATTACACCTCTTTGGCTTAGTCAGACATCTCATTGTGGTTCCCTGACTCCTCCTGCATCCTCACCTGCTTCATCCCTCCACATGCTCCATGCTCAATCATACTTTTTCCCATGATGTCAGCCACCACCTCTGCAAATGATTCTCAAACCTAAGTGTTAAGTGAGGACTTCTTACCTGGACTAGGAGATCAAGTGTCTAACTGATTCCAGTGCAACTCCCATAGATGTCCCATGAGCACTCAAGTCCAACCCTCTGGAGAGAAGCTCATCCTCTCTTCCTTAGCATACTATTAAATATTGCCCCAGCCAGGCTGAGTACAACTCTTTAAATCCTAGCTCAGCTGCAGCACATCTTGCTGGTTCTCCAACTGCTTTTTCTTCTTTTCCTTTTCCCTGCTCTCCTGACCCCTTAACACCACAATTACACACACACACACACACACACACACACACACACAGAGAGAGAGAGAGAGAATTATTCCTCATTAAGATCCTGCACTGAACATGCTGGTTTACCTTCCCATAATACCTATTTGACTTTAAACCTACCTGCCTGGAATCCAACAAGATCATGTCATCTAGTGTGTGGGTTTTGGAGTCAAGTGAACTGGACTCTGGACTAGAATCTGATTACTAGTTTTGTAACCTTGTGCCATTTATCTAACCTTTCTTTGTATCTATTTCTTCATCTCTATGAATAATGGGATAATGGTAGTATCTGCTTCATAGAGTTGTGACAATTAAATAAGAATAGATACATAGATAGATAGATGCATAGATAGATAGATAGATAGACAGACAGATGGATAGATAGATAGATACTTATTCAGAGAGATAGAGACAGAGATATAGACATAGATATGGTGTTTAACCAGCACCTGGCACAAAATAACTTCTCTGTCCCAAATCCCTAAAGCAGGTGATATTCCCATAAAGACTCTCTTTTCTCTACCCAGTATTATCCAGTAGAAGACTTTTTCCCTAAACAAAATTGGGGATGGTGTTAGAAGTTGCTGGGGACCTAAAATCACCACCACCCTCATCCCATCTTTCCCCGATGTGTTAGAAACTAATTGAGAAGAAAGACACAGGGGACAGATAGAGAGTAGGATTTTAGCTTCCTCACAGAGGAAAGCTGGAAAGCATGGTTTGGTTCATCAGCCAAAAGGCGTCCCGGGAGGTCCCCCTGACTTGAACTTACTCCCTGCTACGGCAAAGCTCCACTGCCAGAGAGTGCCCTGCCCGGTGCTTAGCCCATAACGAAGACAAACATGAAGAGTGAAGACGGGCCTGCTACTGGGTCTGACAGACCTGAAGCGGGTGGGACAGGAGCACTGTTCCCAGCACGTGCAGTCCTTTCTCCAAAGCTCACCCCAGTGGAAAGTGCAGACCGGGATGACCAAATCAATCTGATTGCTTTAGAGCCCGCCAGGAGGGAACAGCCCCCCTGTGACAATCCCTCCACCTCCGACCTCCTCCCGGTGTTTCTCCTCCTCCTCAGCTCATCCCACCCCTGCGCTCCTCCACCTGCAATGTTCTCATTATTTCTGCAGGGGCCTTCCTTGCCCTACTTTCCCTAGCATCACGGCAAAGCCCCTTATGGCTTCTGTCTCTCCGTGGAGCCCATCATGGATGTGCCAAGCACAGTTGTCACAAACCTGGGTCTGTGTGAAGTGGGACCGCAAGAATAGAAACCCATCCAGTGCTGTATTCTCGGCAACCCGAAGGCAAGGCCAGGGAGCTGACTTAACGCTTACTCTACTGCCATCTCCTGGAAGGAACGGGTATTTCTTCTCTTAGAATAAAGGCAAGATCCCTGCATTTGACCATTTCAATCTCTGGGTAAAAATGGACCAACGCCTCCATAAAGTAGGTATGGGAAATGCTTTATTTGTATCAACAAAGGCTCCCTTTGTTAGGGAAAACAAAAAACCCTCCCAACTTGTGGTGGAGCCTGCTCATTGCTCCCTGGTTCCCATTCTTTCCACCTTAAAGGTGGCAAAGGTGCTAAGACTGGAGGCTACATTCCTGGCCTCCAGCAGCTGGCTGTAGAGCCAAGTGACTGAGTCCTGATTGATGCAAGGTAATAAAAGGGTTAAGTTTCACCTTCTAGGAACTCACCTTCCTCCTCCCCCTCCATCCTGCATCCTGGAATGTCTTGGACCACATATTATCTGTTGCTATGTAACAAGTCACCTCAAAGCTGAATGGCTTAAAAGAAAGAACATTCGGCCGGGCGCGGTGGCTCACGCCTGTAATCCCAGCACTTTGGGAGGCCGAGACGGGTGGATCACGAGGTCAGGAGATGGAGACCATCCTGGCTAACACCGTGAAACCCTGTCTTTACTAAAAATACAAAAAACTAGCCGGACGTGGTGGTGGTGCGCACCTGTAGTCCCAGCTACTCGGGAGGCTGAGGCAGGAGAATGGTGTGAACCTGGGAGGCGGAGCTTGCAGTGAAAGGAGATCGCGCCACCGCACTCCAGCCTGGGCGACAGAGCGAGACTCCGTCTCAAAAAAAAAAAAAAGAGAGAGAGAGAGAGAACAGTCATCATCTTACCATTTCCATGAGTCAGGAATTCAGAAGAAGCTAAGCTGGATGGTTCTGACTCAGGAACTCTCACACGGTGCATGAAGACATCAGCCCTGGCTGCAGTAACCTCAGGGTTGCCTGAGGCTGGAGGATCTGCTTCCACAATGGCTCACTCACACACGAGATCTGTTTCCTCCTGGCTTTGGCAGAGACTTTTTAGTTCCCTGCCACATGGGCCTCCTCATAGGGCTGCTTGAGCACCCTCACAATATGGCAACTGGCTTTTCCCAGAGTTCGTGATCAAAGGAAGAAATCACCTTGTCTGTTTAGAACTTGGTTATACATCATCACTTTCCACCACATTCTATTCTTTAGAAACAAGTTGCTAAGTTCAGCTCACATTCAAGGAGAGGATAATTAGGCTCCATTTTTTTTGGAGGAAACCACAGACCATATTTTTATACTACCATAGACCGTGATATTGAGGCTATCTCATAGAGTAGGATACCTGTCTGTGGCCTGTTAGGAACCAGGCTGCACACCAGAAGGTGAGTTGGCAGCGAGAGAGCAAAGCTTCCTCTGTATTTACAGCCACTCCCCCATTGCTTACACTATGGTCTGAGCTCTGCCTCCTGTCAGATCAGAGGCAGCATTCGATTCTCACAGGAGCGCAAACCTTATTGTGAAATGTGCACGCGAAATATCTAGGTTGCATGTTGCTAATGAGAATCTAATACCTGATGATCTGTCACTGTCTCCCATCACCCCCAGATGGGACTGTCTAGTTGCAGGAAAACAAGCTCAGGGCTCCCGCCAATTCTACATTATGGTGAGTTGTATAATTATTTCATTATTGATTATAATGTAATAATAATAGAAATAATACACTTGAATCATCCCAAAACCATCCCCCCACCTGGTCCATGGAAAAATTATCTTCCACAAAATCAGCTCCTGGTACAAAAAATGTAGGGGACCACTGCCATGGAGTACCCTGCCAGCCTTGGGCTATCTACAGACTCTTTCTAAAAGGCACAGAAATATAACACTATCTTGTTTACACCTCCAGTGTTTGGGATTCTCTGTCATTCGCAGCAAAGTTTAATGCAAACTAACAAATGAAACTTAAGTCAACCAAAGCAGCAAAAAGCTATTCTCGTGACCAGGAAGTCTTTCATTTATCTTTCTCCCTCAACCCCACATCTACAGCAAACTATTTCTCTAATCTCAACTTCTCTTAATCTCATATCCCATTGTGGCCAAGTCAATATATTGACTCACCTCTTCTACTCACTGTGTCCTCACTGGCTCATCTCAATTCACCCTTTATTTCCTTTCCTGCTGTCTACACAGCAGCCACAGCAATCGTAGCATGGAACAAGCCATGTTACCCCCCTCCTATGACTCACTACTTCCTTCGCATAACAGTTGGAATTGAAAGTCTGAATGAAAACGTTGCAAGCAGATTCACAATTCTCCAGATTTCTCTTTTTTAAACTAATAAATCGTGGCTGTAAATATTTGGGAGGGTACATGTGATACATACATTCAGTGTGTAATGATCAAATCATGGCAAATGAGATATCCAGCACCTCAAACATTTACGTCACAATTCTCCAAATCTCATGAATAATGGCAACCTCAATAATATTCTACTTTCTCAAAAACACAACTGAGAAGAGCCTACATGCTGCATCCTGACTCTTGCAAAACTGCCACAGCTCTGCTTCCTATTTTGGCAAGTACATGGTGCACTAGTGTTACTATAACATTGCCTGTCTCCCGTCTTGCTCTTCATCGCTCTCCAGTGCCTAACCCATGCTTAGCAGTGAGCAAACAATGAATAAACATTTGTCAAATCATTAAACAAATGATTAAAAGGAGTAGTGAATCACCAGTCCAGAGATTCTTTGTTTGGGAGAAAAGAGGAGGCAGAGATTTTTTTTAATTGAGTAGGGGTTCAGCATTTAAAACACTGAAAGATTTTAAAATCTGGATCTCTGGCTCCTCTGAAAAAAGTTAGACAATTCCATTTGCAACAACATGGATGAACTTACAAGTGTTCAACATTATGTGGAGTAAAACAAGCCAGGCACAAGAAAAACAAATACTGCATGATCTCATTCTTACACGGAATCTTAACAAATCAAACTCAAAGAGGCAAAGAGTAGAATGGTGGTGACCAGGAGCTGGGGGTGAGGATTGAGGAAATGTTAATTAAAGGATACAAAATGTTATTTAGAAAGGGGGAATAAGTTCAAGAAATCTATTATACAACATAGCGACTATAGTTAATAACAACGTATTACGTACTTGAAAAATAGTATATTTTAAGTATTCTCACAACACGTAAGTATGTGAGGTAATGCACATGTTAGCTCAAGTTAGCCATTCTATAAGGTATACATATTTCAAAATATGATGTACACCATAAATACCTACAGTTTTTATATGTCAAATAAAACAATTGGACAATCCATTTACATAGTCTATGCATCTGCCTGGCAGCAGTGGGCCAGAGCAGAAGGGGAATGGGCTCCCCTCTTGAAGGAGGGATGAGCCTAGCCATGGGCCAGTGTCCCCTCCCAGCCGGTCTTGCTCACTGAAATTAAACCTGTGGCACATGTTGGCTTCTGAGCTTTCACACCCTAACATAAAACATCCATTGTGGGGGCCTACATGACCAAAAGGGATTCTACCTGATTATGAAGTCCTGGGCCTCCCACAGAAGGATACAGACTAAGCCCATGGCAAATAGAAGCCAAGATCTGACACACAAACTGCTGAGGCCACAGGCATTGCCACGCTGCGTGGGGAGGGATAAGGAGGCAGGTTTAGCACAAGGAACTAGGAGTTGAGCTAGGTGGCTGGAATCTAAACTCTGCCACTTCCACACTGAGTGACCTGGGATGAGTGATGGGTAACTCCCAGTCTCCATTCCTTCCTTTGTTGAGTGGAAGTGATAATCCCACTTACTGCAGAAACTTGGGAAGATTTAGTAAGAGAAGTTGTGCAAAAGCATTCAGTTGTGTTGCTAGCACAGGAAAAAGACTGGATACATAGGAGCTAATATTATCATCCCTCTTCTCTGCTATGGGAAGAACACTTCCCTGCACATAACTAGACCTTCTAGGCCCAGGCTTAAGAGACTTCCAATAGAACCCAGCACCTGAAGGAAGGTACATGTGGAAGGAAAGGCAGACCTCTAGCAGAGTCTGCTGATTAATCTCTCCATGTATATGTGGCGAGAAGAGGAGATTATTTACATTAATCAGCAGATTAATACTTATATAATATGCATATATATATGCATAAAGATTATCAAGCAGCAGTTAGAGATACACTGCATCAACTCTGAGATGTACCCCAAACAGTTCTGACCTTTCCCATTAAATGATCTTTGCAACAATAATTGAATGTACTATGGGACTCAACCTGAAGTCTGCCAAGGTTTCTGACAGCTAAGTAGCTTCAGACAGTTGTGATATTATGGAGACGCCTCCGGCATGCTCTTTGCACCTGGTAATAACAGTAAAGAGGTACACAAATACAACCACACACTTTCCTGCACAACCACACACTTCCTTACTCAGTAATGTGTGCCTCTTTATCCAGTCATGCGTGCCTCTACTCAACCATTAGCATCTGTCCTGAACAAAGGAACTGCCTTAGGACATTGTCAAATGAAAGAAGGTGCCAATTCCTCTGAACAGCCTGGCCATGGAGTCTTTGTTTACTCCCTTCTTCCTTCACCTGTGCATCAGATATTTCTGAAACATAGACATGGAGAGCAATGAGTTAATATTAACATATGTCTGCACTTTGCCCAACATTGTGGTGGGTCCTTTGTGTAATATCTCATGATTCCTACAGAAGAGATATGGGGAGAATATTACCTGCGTTTTACAGAGGAGGGCATAGAAGCTGGGAATGTTTGCCCTGCCAGAAAGAAATGAAGTCAGAAATCGAATCCAGAAGATATAGGGGCTCATATAATCTTTGCAGAGCTGAGAAAGAAAAGGTCAGAGAAGTTGTTCCTGGAGGCTGGGAAGTACCTCTGGATACCTCAGCCTGATATTTCTTGAGACTCACCTGGCAGCCTTTGT
>NW_022680782.1:0-74121 GCF_009764315.1 Trachypithecus francoisi
TTCTACAAATTCAAACATGAAATACATCCTTTGTTTAATTTTGTAACTCCATTTTTGTCTTCAAAAAATGGGATAGCCATAGGTATGTTCTTCTTGGAGCCTACTTATTTTCTAAGTAATTTCAAATTGGTCTGTTTATAAATGTTAAAAGATCCTTTCAAATTCTTCAGCAAGTTGCCTCCACTAAAAAAAAGTGTCTTTGTACGTGTGTGTTGTATAAAACCACTGCTTCAGTCTAAAACTTTTCTTGGATTTACATATCTTGGATTGACTCAATCCTAAGTAGCACATTTGCTGCTGTTGAATTACTTTGCAGAACCTCTTTAAATTCATATTGGATGCAGGTGCTTCATCAAGGAGACAGTGAAAAGACACCAACTTGCCGTGTCAATCAGAAAAGGCCACAAGCCTGAGTCTGAGAGAAAAAAGGAAAACAAAAATACATGTAACAGGAAATAAAGTGATTCTACTCTTCTAGAATTGTCTTACGTGAGCTACAGACCTGCTGCTAACTCCAATTTTTTCATCATCATTTGAACATACCTCATCTTATATGCAGATCGACTAGTGTTCCCTGAAGCTTTCCAATTGCATTTAATTGAAGGGAGACCGCTGTAACTGTTTAGGTGCCAATCTCTGTGTTTTTGGAAACTGTTTGGATGAACGGAGGCAAGATGGTGCACTTCCGGGTTCTTCTTCACCAACTTTTCCCACGCGCACGAAAATGCAGCCGGCACCCGGGAAGGTGCAGACCAACTGGGTATGCGCCAGGTGACGTCAATCCGAAGAGACCAAGATTTACCTGGTCGCACCTGTGGAACGCCCCCTGACACGCCCATGCCCCGCCTATTGCCCTCCCACTCCTAGAAAAGCCGCTCCGGAGGGACGCCACCCGTGGCCTTCCTCAGTCCTCCACTCCTGTCGGGATATCAGGACTGCAGGAACTCCGTCCGAGAGCCCCCCAGGGGACTCTGTTGGCCTTCTTTGCCAGAGGCCGACAGACCTCTTCCCCACACCTTAGGTGACCAAAATAAACTTGCAGTTTTGCTCCTACACTTGCCTACTCGCTGGTTCTTTTGTGCCCACTCTGGTGGTCTTAGAAAAACAAACAAAGTTGGTGCCAAAACCCGGGAGGAGACCCCTCCTCAGGCCTCTAAGGGTTGAGGAACCTCCTCCTGCTCCCACGCGGCAGATGGACCAGGACCTGAGACCCGCTTCCCTCACTCTCACGGCCTCTCTGGGGTAAGTGCCCTTGTCTCCTCTTTACCTCCCTCGGCCAAAAATCCTGCGCAGGTCCGAGGTCCATTTTGAGCCACCAAGTGGCTCGGGAGACCTGTTCAGGACGGAGATGTCCGCCTGAAGGTAATCTCCACTTTGGCTCCATGAGCCTCCAGTCTGTCTCTGCTGGTTCCAAAGGACGCTTTGAAGCCAGGCAGAGATCCACTTCCATTTCCATTGTGTCCATTGTGTAAGTAAAGAGGAAACAAATGGGAAACCCCCAGTCCAAATTTCCAAAGAGCACCGGCCTGTCTGGGGTAAGTGCCCTTGTCTCCTCTTTACCTCCCTCGGCCAAAAATCCTGCGCAGGTCCGAGGTCCATTTTGAGCCACCAAGTGGCTCGGGAGACCCGTTCAGGACGGAGACGTCCGCCTGAAGGTAATCTCCACTTTGGCTCCATGAGCCTCCAGTCTGTCTCTGCTGGTTCCAAAGGACGCTTTGAAGCCAGGCAGAGATCCACTTCCATTTCCATTGTGTCCATTGTGTCGGTAAAGAGGAAACAAACCGGAAACCCCCCAGTCCAAATTTCCAAAGAGCACCCCCTTAGGGTGCCTCCTAGCCAATTTAAAAACCTTACAGCTTGAACAAGACCTTAGGAGGAAGCGGTTAATTTTCCTTTCCACTGTGGCATGATCGACCTCAGCAATTTCTGCCAGTGGCTAGGCAAGTGGTCCGAAATTAATTACGTACAAGGCTTTTGGGCCTTAAGCTCTCGTCCCTATACTCCTCCTTCTCTCCCCGCTCTCTCCACCCCCTCCCTTCCTGCCCAGACTCCTCCTCCTCCCCCCATCCAGACTCCTCCTTCCTCCTCCTTATCTACTAGTAATCCACTCAGTCCCGTGCCTCCTTCGGGGCCCCCAACTGGCTGTCTTGAGTCCCCTATCTCTGCCCACACCCTCCTACAGTGTTAGCACCTTTGCGAGAGGTGGCTGGGGCGGAGTGGGTAGTCAGAGTACATGTCCCTTTTTCACTGGCCGATCTTTCCAAAATTGAAAAGCATTTAGGTGATTTCTCAGCTAATCCTACCATATACATAAAGGAATTTAGATACCTTTGTCAGGCCTATGACTTAACTTGGCATGACCTCCAGGTTATCCTAACCTCCACCCTAAACCCTGAGGAGCAAGAGCGCATCCTAGGTGCTGCCAGGCAGCACGCCAACCAACTACATTTAACTGACGCCGCCATCCCACTAGGGGAGCAAGCAGTCCCCTCGGCAGACCCAGACTGGAACTACCAAGCAAACCAGCCTGGGCGCCGTAGGCGAGACATAATGGTTCAGTGTTTGTTGGCTGGTATGCAAGCAGCCTCAAACAAAACTGTGAATTTTAAAAAATTAAAAGAAATTATTCAAAATCCAGAAGAAAATCCAGCCACATTCTTAAATAGGCTGACTGAGGTTCTAACCCAATATACCCAGTTAGATCCGGCCTCCCCCACAGGGGCCACCATTTTGGCGTCTTATTTCATTTCTCAGTCAGCTCCTGACATTCGTAAAAAACTTCAAAAGGTAGAGGATGGTCCTCAGACACCAATACAAGACCTGGTTAAATTAGCCTTTAAGATCTATAATTCCAGAGAGGAGACGGCAGGCTCGCCTCAAACAGAAGTTACATCTCCTATCAGCGGCTTTACAGCCCAGTCGTAACCCCAGGCCAGAGAGCACACACCCCACAGACTCCAAGGCCACGAAAGGAGCCTGCTATAAGTGTGGCAAGGCAGGACACTATGCCAACAGGTGTCTGCAAGGTCCCCGAGTCCCAACGCAGCCTTGCTATAAGTGCAAGGCGTCAGGACATTGGGCCAGTGAATGTCCTAACCCTCGTCCACGAGCAGCCCCCTGCCCTGCTTGCCAGCAGGGAGGACACTGGAAGTCTGATTGCCCCACCCTGAGAACAGGTGCTGCGTCTCCACGTGACCCCCTTTCCCAGGATCCTGGGAGCTCCTTCCAGCTCCTACATCTGGACGACAACTACAACTGAAGGTGCCGAGACTCGGGGACCCCCATCACCCTCGCCAAGCTGTGGGTAACTCTCCTGATAGCGGGTAAGACAATCAATTTTTTAATCAACAGCGAGGCTACCTATTCTGTTTTGCCGTCCTTCTCTGGACCTAGCCTTCCATCCAATATCTCTGTAGTAGGAGTAAGCGGAAAGCCATCCACTCCACAAAAACTCCACTCCTTAATTACTGCCTGGCCAACAAGTCCTCTGCGCACTCATTCCTCATTCCCAGCTAAAAAGGGCCCCTACCGAAAGCAATCAGTGGAAATCAGTTTGGCTTTCCCCCACTCGCCTCAAACTTACTAAATTTTCTTAACTATCTCATACTCCTCAACCTTGCTGGGACCTTCCTTCTGGGTTTTGCCCCTATTCCAACAAATGCTTCCATTCCTCATTCCTATACTAATACTGTGCCTTATTTTATTCTTCATCCGTACGTCCAAATGCCAACCATGGGCCCCGACCTTAACGACGCCCCTTAACAGCAGGAAGTAGCCAGACAGACCACGGCGCCCCTTATCACTATTACCAATAAAAGGTTGGACTGTTTGGACAAACGGAGGCAAGATGGTGCACTTCCGGGTTCTTCTTCACCAACTTTTCCCGCGCACGCGAAAATGCAGCCGGCGCCCGGGAAGGTGCAGACCAACTGGGCATGCGCCAGGTGACGTCAATACGAAGAGACCAAGATTTACCTGGTCGCACCTGTGGAACACCCCCTGACACGCCCATGCCCCGCCTATTGCCCTCCCACTCCTAGAAAAGCCGCTCTGGAGGGACTCCTCGCGCGGCCTTCCTCAGTCCTCCACTCCTGTCGGGATGTCAGGACTGCAGGAACTCCGTCCGAGAGCCCCACCGGGGGACTCTGTCGGCCTTCTTTGCCGGAGGCCGACAGACCTCTTCCCCACACCTTAGGTGACCAAAATAACTTGCAGTTTTGCTCCTACACTTGCCTACTCGCTGGTTCTTTTGTGCCCACTCTGGTGGTCTTAGAAAAACAAATCAGAAACATGAAAAACCCATGCCTCATTTCTCTGCAATTGCATTTTAAGAATACATTACCCACAACAGGGCTGGTCCAGTTAACATTTTAAAAGTGCAATTCCAGGCTTACAGAATGTTAAAGTGGATGGAGTCTTATATCATCTGGTCTCATGGTTTTCAGATTGCTCAGACTCCAAAGCTGTTCCAAGGAGGTGATTCAATATTAATATTTTTACATGGCCAGGCATGGTGGTTCATGCCTGTAATCCCAGCACTTTGGGAGGCTGAGGAGGGTGAATCACCTGAGGTCAGGAGTTCGAGATCAGCCTGGCCAACATGGTGAAACCCCGTCCCTACTAAAAATACAAAAATTGGCCGGGTATGGTGGCGGGCTACTTGGGAGGCTGAGACAGGAGAATCACTTAAATCTGGGAGGAGAAGGTTGCAGTGAGCCGAGATCGCACCATTGAACTCCAGCCTGGGCAACAAGGGGGAAACTCCGCCTGAAAAAAAAATTCTTACACAAAACAATAGCATAGAAATTGAGAGGCGACTAAATGTAGTTAAATAGTTTCAAGTTCCTTAATTGTCTTGCATGCAAAATGTGGATTAAGATTAGTCATTGATGAGGCCAGGCGCGGTGGCTCAAGCCTGTAATCCCAGCACTTTGGGAGACCGAGACGGGTGGATCACGAGGTCAGGAGATCGAGACCATCCTGGCTAACACGGTGAAACCCCGTCTCTACTAAAAAATACAAAAAACTAGCCGGGCGTGGTGGCGGGCGCCTGTAGTCCCAGCTACTCGGGAGGCTGAGGCAGGAGAATGGCGTGAACTCGGGAGGCGGAGCTTGCAGTGAGCTGAAGTGAGCTGAGATCCGGCCACTGCACTCCAGCCCGGGCGGCAGAGTGAGACTCCATCTAAAAAAAAAAAAAAAAAAGATTGGTCATTGATGCACCAAGAATGCATGTTACAATTTCAGGGTCATCACTAAAATAATAGAAATGCAAACATATATATCTTTCAGACTAAAAGAGAAGAAAAGCTGAGTGACAAGTCACTCAAACAATCTGAAAGACAGCAAGAAAAGAGAGAAACAGGGACATAAAACAGCTGGAATAAACAGAAAACACATAGGAAGATGGTGGATTTTTTTTTACTCAAACTTACTAGTAATTGTAAGTGCAAAGAGATTAAATGCCCCAGTTAATAATCAAAGACTATCAGACTGATTTTTTAAAAAATAAATAACTGTCTGTTGTTTACAAAAGACATGCCTAAAACATAAGGATACAGAAAGTTTGAAAATCAAAGAATGGATCCAGGTATTCCATGGAAGCTATAGCTAAAAGAAGCTGGTTAGGCTATATTAATAAAGACTAAATACACTTTAAGGCCAAAAGTATTAGTAGAGTTAAACAGGGACACTTCGTAAGAATAAACATTTTAGTTTAATAAGATGAAGTAATAATTCTAAATTTCCATGCATTTAAAAACATGGCCTCAAAATATATACTTTTAAAAGTTGCGGCCGGGCGCGGTGGCTCAAGCCTGTAATCCCAGCACTTTGGGAGGCCGAGATGGGCGGATCACGAGGTCAGGAGATCGAGACCATCCTGGCTAACACGGTGAAACCCGTCTCTACTAAAAAATACAAAAAACTAGCCGGGCGTGGTGGCGGGCGCCTGTAGTCCCAGCTACTCGGGAGGCTGAGGCAGGAGAATGGCGTAAACCCGGGAGGCGGAGCTTGCAGTGAGCTGAGATCCGGCCACTGCACTCCAGCCTGGGCGACAGAGCAAGACTCCATCTCAAAAAAAAAAAAAAAAAAGTTGCTGGAACTGTAAAACAAATAGAAAAATTTGCAACCATAATGGGGAATTTTATCACACTTAATGCCAGTAATTAAAGCAGACAAAAATCAGGAATGATCTGAATAATTTAAACAACATGAAAAGCACGGGTAGAGCACTTTACCTTACCACCCCCAAATAGACATTTTTTTCAAACACACATGAAGCAGTTACCAAAGTTGACCACACGCCAGGCCATAAAACAAGCTTCAACACTTTCACGAGATTGAATTCATATAGTCTGGTTTTTCTGATCACGCTATAATTATGCTAGAACTCAAGAGTAAGAGGATAATTAGAAATTCTGATAGGTTTGGAAATTAGGAAATACACTTCTAAATAACTTATTGCCAAAGAGGAAAGTATATGAAAATTAGAAAACAATTGTACTGAATGCTAATGAAAATATTATGTATTAAATGTATGGAATACAAGTAAAGCAATACTTAAAGAAAAAAGAGAAGGATTAAAATCAATAAACAAATTACCTATCTTATGAAGTTAGAAAAATTTTCCAAATTAAACTCAAAGGAAGTAGAAAGAATAAAATAATAAAAATAGGAAATAAGAAGTAAACATAATAAAAAGCCTCAACAAATATCAAATTGTATTGTTGAAAAAAATTAAATTAATAAACCTCTGATGAGACTGACCAAAGGAAGAAAAAGAGAGAAGGCACAAATAAACAGTATTTTTTAAAGGATATCACTATAGATCCTGGAGTCAATCAAAAGATAATAAAAAGATATTATGATCCAGCTTATGTCAAAACAAATTGAAAATATAGATAAATGGGAAACATGTATTGACCTAAGAAGAAACAAAATCAGAATGGTAGCGTAACTGCTAAAGAAAGAGAATGTGTTCATTGGTGAGCTCTACCAAAATTTAAGGACAAAGCAACACCAATTTTATAGTCTTCAGTAAAATAGAAAAAGTGTGACTTTTCAGATTATTTATGAGGCTAAAGAAACTTCAATACCAAAATCTACAAAGGCATTACACGAAAAAAATTGCAAGTCAATTTTGCCATAAAAATACATGTAAAAATTCCAAAAACAAAAATTACCAATCAAATCCAGCAAAAAACATAACAAGGCTAACATACGTGACAAAACTGGTTTCATTCCAGGAATGCAATGTCGGCTTACTATTAGAAAATCACTGAACTCATTATATTAATAGATTACAGTATAAAACAATATATTAGCAGATGCAGAAAAAATGTTTGATAAATGTTTTTGACCTCCAATTATGCTAAAAGATTTTCACAAACTTGGGATAGAAGACAATGTCTTAAACTTTAAAGTTTATCTGCAAGAAAGCTACAGGAAACGTATACTTAATGGTGAAGCTTTGAAGATGTTCCTTTTGAAATAAAGAATGAGTGAAGAATGCCAGCATCCTCACTTCTATTCAGCGTTGTAAGAGATCCTAGCTAATGCAGTAAAACAAGAAAAAAAAATAAGATAAAAGGTATATGGATTCCAAATAAATAATAAAAACTGACATTATAGATATAAATATATAGCTGAATATCCAAAATAATATACAGATAAATTATTAGAATTTATCAGAAAGTCTAATAAGGTTGCAGGATATAAAAATCAATGTTTTTCCACATAACAGCAATAAATAAAAAATTTAATTTTTAAAGTTTTGTAGCAATGAAGGGAAAGCTTCCTTTTGCCCTTGGAGGCTTCACTGAAAAATCAAGTCATAAAAAGGCAGATAAGAGAAAAAGCATACGAATTTATTACTCCTGTGCACACGGGGAACATCGGAGTGATTGGCCAATACTTCAATGGGTACAGATGCTTGTAGAGCCTTCTTCTTAGGGGAGAGATGGGGAAGTGTGGATGATTTCAGGGGAATAATAAATGATTTTTAGGAATTTGGTGGGCTTGAAGAAAACAATGGTCCAGGACAGAGTCTATTGGACTCACAGAGCAGACTTGTTTGTGACAAAAGTCTGTCCAGGTTTGTTGATAGACGTTAGTCTTCCTTCTTGTGATATGCTTTCAGTTAATCAAAATTCAGGGAAGGGACCGGAAGTCATTGTTTTCTTCTTTGGTAAGTTTAGAATTAGGCAGATAAGGAAACTTCAGGATTGAGAGGCAGGAGGAGGGAGAGGAGAAACAACTGTTCTCCCTGGTAAGAGAACTGAAAACTGGTCCTGTCTTTATGTAGATGGGGGGAAAATCTCTTCCAGCATCTGTTGATCTCTAAGGGACTTTAATTCAAAATACTCATTACAATACCATGAAGCCATATTTTAGGGTAAAGTTCCATGAGCTCCTGCATTCGTTATTTACAATAGCCTTAAAAAATGAAATTCGTAGGAGTAAATTTATAAAAGGTATGTAAATCTCTGTGGAGAAATTATAATACTATTGAGATATATTCTAAAAACTAGTGAAATGCAGAAATATATCATGACTCTTGTTTGGAAACTGAATGTCTTAAGATGATCAATTTTCAATTGATCTCTGAAGATTCAGTAGAATGCCAAAGCCCCAAGAGGAATTTGGTCGAACTTGATAAGCTGTCTCCAAAATTTATATGGAAATGCTAAGGGCCAAGAATAGCCGCGACACTGTTGACTCAAAAATGGGAGAGTTTAACTGACCACGTATCAAACTTATCATGAAAGAATAATAATGAAAGCTGTGGTATGGGCACTAAAGTAGACAACTTCACAAATGGAATAGAAAAGGAGTCCAGGGGCCGGGCGCGGTGGCTCAAGCCTGTAATCCCAGCACTTTGGGAGGCCGAGGCGGGCCGATCACAAGGTCGGGAGATCGAGACCATCCTGGCTAACATGGTGAAACCCCATCTCTACTAAAAAAAGTACAAAAAACTAGCCGGGCGAGGTGGCGGGCGCCTGTAGTCCCAGCTACTCGGGAGGCTGAAGCAGGAGAATGGCGTGAACCCGGGAGGCGGAGCTTGCAGTGAGCTGAGATCTGGCCACTGCACTCCAGCTTGGGTGACAGAGCGAGACTCCATCTCAAAAAAAAAAAGAAAAGAAAAGAAAAGGAGTCCAGGGAAAGATGCCCACATATAGGTAAACTCGACTTGTTTCAGAGGTAACACTGCAAAGCAGTAAGGAAAGGGTGTTCTTTTCAATTATATAAAAAACTGGACATTTATGTGGGAGAAAATTTAAATGAAAACCTACTGGATTGTATGTCAAATTGGTTCCAGGTGGATTACAGACCTAAATTCACAAGACAATACAACATCGAAAAAATAATATGAGGGAATATCCTTAAAGATTTCAGGGGAAAGAAAGAGCTCTAAAACACAAAACCACCATACTCAAGAAGGAAAATATTGATACATTTAATTACCTAAAACTAGAAATTTCTGTTCTTCAAAGTATATTAAAAATGTGAAAAGACAAGCTATAGAATGGAAAATGACATTTGCAAAATATATAACTGACCAAGATCTAGTATTTGTAATATATAAAAACTGCAAATCAGTAAGAAAAAGATTTTAAAAGACAATAGAAGACATAGAAAAATGGGCAAGAATTAACTTCAGAAAAGAGGTTATCCAAATGGATAACAAACCTATGAAAAGGTGTTTAATCTCATTAAAAAGTGAGGAAAAGTAAATTAAATCACAATGATATATAAGTATGCATATTGGTATAACTTAAAACCTTTGACAATATCAAATTTGGTGAGGATGTAGAGCATCAGAAATGCTTATCTTGTGTGGACTGGAGAATAATTAGTACAACTATTCTGGAAAATTACATGGCTTAAACTACTAAAACTCAGAATTTGTGTTTCCCGTGACCTTGAAATGCCACACTGAGTACACACACTTCAGAAGTGTGAATTATGTGCACCATAATAGATATGAAAAAAATATTCATAATAGCACTAATTATAAGAGCTTGAAATTGGAGGCAAAACAAATGCCTATTAGTAGTAGAATAGATAAATACATTATGGTATATTTCACACAATGGAATACTTTACAGCAACTAAAAAAATGAAGAAACTGCATATGCTTGTAGCAACATAAAAAAACTTTAAGGCCGGGCGCGGTGGCTCAAGCCTGTAATCCCAGCACTTTGGGAGGCCGAGACGGGCGGATCACAAGGTCAGGAGATCGAGACCATCCTGGCTAACACAGTGAAACCCGTCTCTACTAAAAAATACAAAAAACTAGCCGGCGAGGTGGTGGGCGCCTGTAGTCCCAGCTACTCGGGAGGCTGAGGCAGGAGAATGGCGTAAACCCGGGAGGCGGAGCTTGCAGTGAGCTGAGATCCAGCCACTGCGCTCCAGCCTGGGCCACAGAGCGAGACTCCGTCTCAAAAAAAAAAAAAACTTTAAAAAACATAATATAAAGGTCAAAGACAGAGTCATTAAAGATACCATATGATCTCATTTATATGAAATTCAAAACTAGCCAAGATTAAATGATATTTGGCAGTGCACACATAGGTAATTGTATTAGTCGGTTTTTCACACTGCCGATAAAGACATACCGAAGACTGGGCAATTTACAAAAGAAAGAGGTTTACTGGACTTATAGTTCCACATGGCTGGGGAGTTTCCACAATCATGGCAGAAGGCAAGGAGAAGCAAGTCACATCTTACGTGGATGGCAGCAGGCAAAGAGCAGGTTTGTGCAGAGAAAGTCCCATTTTTAAAACCATCAGATCTTGTGAGACCCATTCACTATCAGGAGAACAGCACAGGAAAGACCCATCCCCATGATTCGGTCATCTCCCACTGGGTCCCTTCCACAACACGTGGGAATTATGGGAGCTACAAGATGAGATTTGGGTGGGGACACAGAGCCAAACCCTATCAGTGATAAAACTCTAAAGCAAAGCATGAAATAATTTTTAAGAGTCCAGACTGAAATACATTTGCAGGGAGAGGGAGAAGATGTACAGAGAGGGGATGTCAGAGTCTCTTTTTTGCTCTAGGTGGCAGGTTCAAGGGTGTTCACCTTATTTTGGAAGCAGTGCAGAGAAGGGAGCCAGACTAGAAACGGAGGTGATCAACTGGGTCTCAGTTATATACAGAAAACAGCAGAGACAGCTGAAAGATCCTTCTCTGTGTTCAGAGCCGTCATCTATCATTAGCATCCAGTGACAGCAGGAATATTGATGCCAATATTTTTCAAAGTCTGCAGAAACGACTTGGCTCCTCTGAAGAGCCTTGTGAGTCACTTCAGAAGAAATCAATATCCATCTTCTGTTCTCTTCTTGCCTGCAGAGGGGACCTGGAATCCTTAAGCTTTTGTTTCTGGTTTCCCACTTCAATATTCATCCAAAGAGTCTCCTCCTGCTTGTCCTCTTTCTTTCTGCCCTTCCTTGTTCCCCAGGATGGAAATCTCAAGTGTATGATACCCCACTATGTGGTGATGTTAGCCCCAGAGCACAGCTGAACACAGCATTCCTCAGGAGAGGATTCATCCTCTATATAGGGAACACTGGAGATACTGCTGCCCTAACCCCAAAGAACTAATCACCAAAGCTTGGTACTTTGGGCCCATGGTAGGAAACTGGAAGAGCTATTTGGGGCAAACAGTGTAACTCGAACATCATCATAATTATCTGACAAACTTTAAGTAGGCCGATCCAATGTTCTCAAACCTGGCTGCATCATGAATCACTCAAGGAATTTATTTTTTATCCAGATTTCTGAACCCCCAACCTCAGAGATTCTGACTTACTGGGTTCTCGGTAGAACATGGAAATCTATATTTGTAGCAACTCACCCAGGTGATGTATCCAGGTGGCTCTCATGCAACTCTTCAATGGACTGGTACTTAAGAGCATCCCAGGGGGTCAGAGCTCAAGTACCTCATGGCCAGGAACTGTGTAGGCCTCCTTTGCTTACATCAAAGTGGTTTCCCTGGTCCAACTGGAACATGAATGTTATCTCCTAAGAGTCCAACTTTATCACTTCTAACCATCTAGATATCTGCTGGTAAACTCAAGACATCTCTAATTCTTTCTCTTTCCACTAGAGATTAAATGCATTTTTTTCACATAAAGATAGACTTTAATCTAATATAGTTATGCATGCATATAAATGCCCAAACAAGAGCCAAGTTGGGAAATATGGCCATGTGTTGATGTGATGTCTTGGAACAAGTAAGGACCCCTCTGCGGATGTGTTTTGAGGGCTACACCAACATGCTGGTGTGATACCTTATCATAGCACTCTAGAGCAGCCATTCTTAAATATTTTGGCCTCAAAAAGACCAAACAAGTCCTTTATGATTGCTTATGTGTATTGTATGCATTGATATTTATTTACATGGATATTTATAACCCATGTTAAAAATTTTAAATGAAAAAATGTTTGTTTATAAATCATTTACAAATAATAAACTCACTGTATTAACATAAATATCTATTATATGAAAATAACATTTTCAACAAAATTTAGTGGAAAAAGTGACATTGTTTTAACTTTATGCAAATCTCTTTAAGTTTGACTTAATAGAAGACAGATTTTCCTATCTTCTGCATTCAATCTGTTGCAATATGCTGTTTTGATGGAAATATATAAGGAAAATCAGTCCTCACAAATATGTAGTTAGCAAAAAAAAAAAAAGGAGTGTTTTAATCTGTCTCTGCACTTAATCTGTTGCATTATAACATGCCATGTAACCTCTGGAGAATTTCACTGTACACATGACAGAACAAAAATGAAAAAGGCAAGTAACATCTTAGTACTATTAAAAAAATAGTTTTGACCTCACAGACCCCCAAGATTTTCAGACTTGGCCCCACCTTCCCCACTCATCCCACCCCCATCCTAGATCTAGACCATGCTTTGGAGACTGAAGACTGCTTCTTCAAAAGGAGCAGTGTACTCCTTTCTTTGCCAATAGACAGCCATTGCTGTAACACTGTTCTCTTGGACAGCAAAGCTGAGGCAGGTGAGGTGGGCAAGCTAAGGGGTCATTCGCATCCATTTGCAGAGCTGGTGAAAGCTCTAACTATAGCCAATGCTGATTGAGGCTTAGTTCCAGGCAACAAACACCTCAGCAGGTTCACCTGGTGATTAAACCCGCCGCTGCTGGGGGCAAGAACCTGATGCCCTGCTCCCACTGGGGACAGGTGATTGCTTGAATTGAGGAAGAGAAGAGTCAAAA
Source organism: Trachypithecus francoisi (assembly GCF_009764315.1). NCBI lineage: Eukaryota > Metazoa > Chordata > Mammalia > Primates > Cercopithecidae > Trachypithecus > Trachypithecus francoisi. The sequence continues at coordinate 13,250 of NW_022680782.1, forward strand.
TTCATTTCAGAGTCAATGGCATTTGCCAGGGTTCTGAGTTTGAACAACAAACAGCACACATGTTTGTCAGAATGAGCTTCTGAGCCACCTCCCCGTGAACTTGAGCACTTCCCCCTCTGAGAATATGTTTCCCCCAGATATCTGCTTGTCCAACATCCTTGCTTTCCTCAGATCTTTGCCCACATAGTACTTTCTAAGAGAGGCCCACCCAGACTACATCATTTAATACTGCAGCTGCCAGCCCAGCAATCCGGATGCCCGACCATCCGGCATTTTTCTTTTGTAGTAGTATGTATTGCTTTTTAACATACTGTACAATGTGCTTATAGGCTATGTTTATTGTTTATTGTTGATATTTCCCATGGGACAGACATCTTTGTTTTATTCAATGGTGTATTCCCAAGAACAGAACCATACCCAAAATTGAGTAGATACCAATAAATATTAACTCAATGAATGCACAGGTAATGTTTACACATGGAGGGGCAGAGAAGAACATCAGCTTCCTGTAAGCAGTCTACTCCCAAGAGAAGGAGAAGGCAGAGCTGAGCATGCTTGGTTTATTCTCTGCAAATTCATGATGCATGGTTCAGCCATTCCTTTTCATCAGAGTGATCGAAGGGCAAATAGGAATTGGGAATGTGACATCTCCAAAGAGAAAGAAGACATCAGGAATGGAAAAGAAGAACCCACCCCGATATCCCCAACTGTTTGTTATTAACTCATTTGCACTTAACTCCTAAGCCCATGCTCAGTTTAAGCCTGTGGTGATCCTCAGAGATCAGAAGTTCCAGCAAGAGCCTTCTGCTCCCTCTTCAACAGGCACTCCCCCAGTGCCAACCATTGCACCTGTGCCCTTTATTTCCCTATTGTTTCTGAGCTCCAAAGCCACTTTTCTATTCCCTTCTCTTGATGGTGGGGCGAGTACCTTGCAAACCAAATTTCTCAGACTACCTCAATCATTGACTTACTGTCTGCCAAAAGGAGATAGGCGGGAGACTGGAAGCAAGCAAGAACATAATTGCAGTGGGGAGGTCAGGGGTGACAGCAGGCAGTTCTCCCTCCAAGCCCTAGCCTTGCCATTTTCTCAGTTACTAGCAGCATCCAGGCACTATTTGTCCTCAGTTGCATGGAGCTCACCCCTAGAGTCCCAGCATCAGCCCTGGGGCCTCCTCTGAACTCTCAGGACAATTCTACCATTTACTTTTTGTTCCTCCAGTCTTAGGAATATTAGCAGTTTTCTGCAGTTAGAATTTCTATGTTACTCCTCCTTCCTGCTCTTTCAGTCCTCTAATAGCCATGGGATCAGTTCCCTGCATTGAGTCTCTCTATCTGAAATACCTAGTGTGGTTTCTCTTTCCTTGCCTGGATGGACCCTAACTCATACAGCTTCTCTGTAGATACTTTTGGGAACATCAGTGGACAAGTTAAAATTCACCCCCAGGGAGCTCTAATGTGGGTCAGAACATTTACTAATTAAATTTCTAAAAGACTGCAAATCCATTCCTTATTCCATTTCTCTTTCCAAAGTATGCTCTTCCGAATTGCCTAATGTAACTGGGGTGACCATAAACACCAAGGCAACCAAGACAGTCCAGGTTTTTGCCTGTTATCCCAGCAAAATCATTAATATAGCCTCCTTTCTCTCTCAAAACTATCTAGTTTGAGTGATAAATTATATGGTCACTCTAAATATAGACCATCATATGTTCTACAGCAAAATTCAATGACAACACTAAGACACTCCAGCAAGGAGGCATCACGCTACCTAACTTCAAACTATACTACAAGGCTACAGTAACCAAAACAGCGTAGTACTGTGTACCAAAACAGATATACAGACCTATGGAACAGAACAGAGGCCTGAGAAATAATGCCACACATCTACAACCATCTGATCTTTGACAAACCTGACAAAAACAACCAATGGGAAAAGTATTCCCTATTTAATATATTGTGTTGGGGAAAGAGGCTAGCCATATGCAGAAAACTAAAAGTGGACCCATTCCTTACACCTTATACAAAAATTAACTCAAGATGGATTAAAAACTTCAATGTAAGACCTAAAACCATAAAAACCCTAGAAGAAAACCTAGGTAATACCATTAGGACATAGACATGGGCAAAGACTTCATGACTAAAACACCAAAAGCAATGGAAACAGAAGCAAAAATTGACAAATGAGATCTAATTAAACTAAAAAGCATCTGCACAGCAAAAGAACCTAACATCAGAGTGAGCAGGCAACCTATAGAATGGGAGAAAATTTTTGCAATCTATCCATCTGACAAAGGGCTAATATCCAGAATCTACAAAGAACTTAAAACAAATTTATAAGAATAAAACAGCCCCATCAAAAAGTAGGTGAAGGATATGAACAGACACTTCTCAAAAGAAGACATTTATGTGGCCAACAAACGTATGAAAAAAGGTCATCATCAATGCTCATTAGAGAAAGGCAAATCAAAACCACAATGAGATACCATCTCACGCCAGTTAGAACAGCAATCATTAAAAAGCCAGGAAACGAGATGCTGGAGAGGATGTAGAGAAATAGGAACGGTTTTACACTTTGGTGGGAGTGTAAATTAGTTCAACCATGGTGGAAGACAGTGTGGCAATTCCTCAAGGATCTAGAACCAGTAATACCATTTGACCCAGCAATCCCATTACTGGGTATATACCCAAAGGATTATAAATCATTGTACTATAAAGACACATGCACACATTTGTTTATTGCAGCACTATTCACAATAGCAAAGATTTGGAACCAACCCAAATGCCCATCAATGATAGACTGAATAAAGAAAATGTGGCACATATGTGCCATGGAATACTATGCAACCATAAAAAAAGGATGAATTCACGTCCTTTGCAGGGACATGGATGAAGCTGGAAACCATCATTCTCAGCAAACTAACACAGGAACAGAAAACCAAACACTGCATGTCCTCACTCATAAGTGTCAGCTGAACAATGAGAACACATGGACACAGGGAGGGGAACGTCACACACTGGGGCCTGTCAGCAGTTGGAAGGCTACGGGAGGGATAGCATTAGGAGAAATACCTAATGTAGATGACAGGTTGATGGGTGCAGCAAATCACCATGGCATGTGTATACCTATGTAACAAACCTGCACATTCTGCACATGTGTCCCAGAACTTAAAGTATAATAAGAAAAAAAAAGACAAAAGAAGATACTCCAGCAATAAAATACCAATTACAAGATGTTCCAAATTAGAATATAAACTCCTTCTCATCATGAATTTTCTGAAATTAAAATTAAATGGTTAAGTTCAATGATTAATGTACAAAGATATTCAACCTCAAAGGAGTTAAAATCCAAAATCATATTCTCTTCACCTTGTAATTAAAAGTTCAAAGAAAATTAATCTCCAAAATATATCCCAATTTCTTATCCAACTGCTTTGTTATATTTCTCAGTGTTCCCAGGCCATGCACAAAATGTTGGAGTTGAGACGTCCAAATATAACTTCTTTTTTCCTCATGAACATCTTGAACAGATTATAAAATAAAGAGAACAGAGAAGAGACTAAAACAACACCCTTATTACTAACAAATGTAGCTTGTGCCTATAGGCAAGAAAGCCTGCTAACAGTGAACTCTAGAACTGGTCTTCCCCACCCTGGCATAAACAGCTACTGTTCACGCATGTCTGTGTTTGTCCCCTCTTCTGGGCACAGCTACGCTATATCTTTCTCAGCCTCCCTATGGTTAACTCTGTTCATGTGATTGAATTTTGGCCAATGGAATGTGGAAAAAAATTCTGTGCACCCTCCTAATATGGTGCATAAAAATTTCCCAAGTGTATTTCATGCTTTCACAGCCTCCCCTCATTTGCAAGCTGAATGAAGAGGACTCTCAGGGCTTAGAAGAGGGCAAAGCCACCAGATGGAAGAACACTAGGTCTCAGCATTACTGCATGCAATAGAGCCTGTTTCTTTACCACCAGTCCTCATTGAACAGTGACATAAGTGAGAAACAAACGTTTATTTTTGTTCAGCTACGGAATGTTTGCAAGTTGTTTGTTTCACTGGTTAGCCTATCCTGCCTGATACACCCAGGAAATCCCTGGAAGCCCTGATGCAGGACAGGTTTCCTGTGGCAGGAAGTGAACTGCTCAGGTGATCCAGAGACGCAGAAGAAACTTCTGACCCTATGGACAGCTCCCCCCATGAAAAAGAGGGCCAGGCTGAGCTGAGCATGCTCAGTAGAATCTTTCCACATTCAATCCAAGCAGCTTAAGCCCCTCTTTCTTCCCTGGTAGGAGTGAGGGAGCTTCTTTCCAGAGGCTAAAATAATCACACCACCACATGGAAGGAAACAGCTCCCCACTGAAAATGTGTTTTCTTTTTGTGCAGCTCTTTTCTTGATCTCTAGAAATCTTTCCCTTTGTTCCCCATCCAGATTCTATATACTGTTTCTCAAGACACACCCGCTCTTAGCATCCTTAGCAGGTGTAAGACAGAGGGGTACTACCTTTCTGTCTTCTGACTAGCCCATGAATGCCAGTCATATGGTCCCCTTTGGGCAAGCTTGGGTGAGAGTTAAAGGAGAAACAGCCCTTCCCAACCTCTCTCCCCACCTGCTTCAGATTGCAGAGTCCATGAAGGATCATTCTCAGCAGACATAATAAGGATCCTGGATGTATTCTTCTATTTAACAATGAAGTCATTTCCTCACAAATCACCAGCCTCTTCCTAAGGGAAGTTTGTGCCCACAGCAATGCCCAGAGTCCACCTGCCTTTCAGACCCACCTTCTTTCTCTGCCTTTATTTGAAAAGGAGAGAGAAAAGCTCCAATCTTCATCATAACAAAACTAATGTTGGGATGAATCCACTTCAATGTGCTTGCCATGCTCATAGTCCCTACTGAGGGACAATGCCTTGCATAGCCCTGGATACTTGGGCCAACATTTGGTCCCACATGGCCTCCGTCTCCCAACCAAAACAGATGAGGCAGAGGTGGATGCCCATAGATTGGTCGGCACACTATGGCTGAGAGACAAGCCAGTTAATGGGAATTGAAACCCAAAGTTCATGATGTAGAAATCAAATGAGATAAGTCACAACGAACCATCTCAAAACCATAAGACAGCAGGAGCCATGAGTAAACAGAGGAAATCAGCTCATGGAGAAAGGACAATGGCACAGTTGTAGAGAGACATGCAAATAATGAGAGGATAGCGGAGGGACAGGAGGCAGAGCGCACAGCCTGGAGGAAACTATTCACAGAGATATTGTGGAACCTGTCCATTGTTCAGTGCTTTCTTTCCATGTCTATGTTTAAAATAAGCCCCTTTTTCCTTGACCTGACTTGGGTGGTCAAGGTCAGTGTGCCTTGCCTGATTGAAACAACTCATTTGCACAGTTGCATAATTAGACTGTGATAAGTGATCCAGAAAACCGTGATCATACAGGCTTCTCCTCTTTCTACCTAAAATAGCAGATGCCTTGAGCTACAAACTTTGGGGAAAGGGTATGAATAAGCACTAGATAGTTTTGCAAGATTTGCACTTTAGGGAGAAAGGAGAGTAAGCTAGGTGAATTATTGGGATATTCTTTAGGTTACTTTGAGGTTTGGAGGTTACGGTTAGAAAAAAAAGTTTCCTGCAGCAAAACCCCTGCCAAATTGAAAAATTCTTTAGACCACATGGGGGGTCTTCAAGGAAATCATGGTGCTGGTAAAAAAAAAAAAAAGGAGAGAGAGATTTTGACTTTCTCTTCTTTTGGGGATGGGAGAACTAAAGTCAGGCCTCAGTGTCATCTTTCCACCCAGGAGCAAGACCGAGCCCTTCCACTGTGGGACGTTGAGGCCTGAATAAGACCCTTCTAAGCAAAGGTGAAAGAGGCTCTCAGTACAAGTACCCATAAACATGGGCTGCTGTAACATAGGAACGCAGAACCCTAATCATCAAAGCCAATGAATGTCTCTAAGAAAGGGACTGACTGTCCTGACAGAGTTTGAAGAGCCAAAAGCTTTGTGGACTGAACCTCCAAAACAGAGCAGATGGGAGGAGGGATGGTGAGAAGGCTTATTAAGCCAAGCCCTGGAGAGGATGGCAAAGTGGCAGGTGGAAAGCGTGGTAGATGTGGAGTGCCATGTGAGATAGGATATCCCAGTTGATGCCTCACAAGTCCTGGTACTTGCTGCCTCTCATTGCACCTCCTGTTTCTATCTTCAGTAAAGGCTTGAGGCTATTTGGAGCCCAGAAGCCAGCAGCTGGAGGGAACAGGCAATCGGCCAGGCCAACTCCTCAGCCCAAGGAAGGCAGGCCTGGGGCAATGCCCACTGGCCAGAAACATCAGAGGGCCCATAGGAAACACATCCAAGTCCCCGTGACTCACAACTGTCACAGCTGTGAAGCAGTGTCATCTTTCTTCCTGAAGATTTCCCGTATCACCCCAGGAGCAACAGGGATGATTGATTTTTGCTCTGGAAATAAATAATGGGTCACTGGGGACACGAATAGAACTATAGCTTCCTTAAGAAGCAATCTATCTTAAGAAATTATAAAGCAAGTGGCTCCCCTGGTCAGTGGTGTCTGTGACATTGTACTCCCAGTCTTTCAGGATGAGTCTAAAACAGTTTGGCACTCAATTCCAAGCTCACCTATGGAAAAGGGAGAACTTCGAAATCTGTAGAATAAATAAAGTAATGAGGTATGCCTACCCTAAATGGAGAAAGTCCAGCCAGTATTATTAAAACCTTTCAGTCTTTAAAATTTATAACATGGAAAGCTATACTATACTAAAGTATCTGAGTCTCCCCAAAAAACAATGACGCTAGGGAGGAAATCAAATGAGAGCAATCTAAGATTGACAGTTCAACTAGACAAATCACCAAATAATCTGCAGGCACAGTGGGATAGTGGGCTGTTATTAAATAAATCCCTGGTAAATTTTCTTTATTAAAGAGCAAGAAGTCAGCAGGTTTCAAAGCCCCAGGAATGTGGGGATGTAGGCCCTCTCAACGATAGCCAAAAGTGAGAGTTAGGAAGGATCTAAAACCTCTGCTACCCCTTCACTAGAAAGCCAGCCCTGGGGAGGGAGGGACCAGGCGGCAGCCCCACTGCACCACACAGCCCTCTGTTACTCCCGTCTGACCTATTAGTCTCTCCCTTAGCCTGACCTAAGTAACTCTAACCCAAGTAAGGAAAAAAACAAAGTTGGGAGTTTCAGCATTCCTGACCAAGAAAGGTTGAGGGGTAATCTGCAAGAAGTAAGCCCCAAAGTCAAGGAAAGGGAATGAGATCTGGACACACAGCTGCACTCAACATCTAGCATGACCCTCAGCAGGATGCACCATTGGGCACAGCAGTGGCTACGCTTGTCCAGCAGAAATGGGGGAGCGGGGGTGAGCTTGCTCTCAGCAGAAGAGAGAAACTTCCCACTAGGGAAGAAGGAGCTGGGTGCATGAAACTGGCCCAGTAAGACAAACCTTCTCCTCAAAATAAGAGGGGCAGCTCTCACAGTATTGTGGTCTTCGTTACTTGTGTTTGTCCCCTGAGTCAGTTTCCATGGACTCCCGTTTAAACCCTGAGGGCAGGCAGGCAGGGTCACTAGAAGTCTGTGAGGCATTAGGACTACTCTGTCCCCCTCTGACAAAATATAACCCAGATATAGAAAGAGGTGCTGCTGACCCTTAAATCTCCAAAGGCCTGAATGGGGGTGGCCCAGAGCAACAAACTGTCTGCTTGCACCAAGCCTGCTTGCAGAAGACAGGACTTTGGTGGGAGAGACCAACCACTCCTGAGGACCTGCCCCTTGCTGCCTTTCATTGCACCTACTGTTTCTATCATTGATAAAGGAAAGATGCCACATGCACCACTCTATTTAACATTTAAGGTCAAGGTTCTGGGGAAATGAGTCCCACAACACTGGTAGGAAGAAGGTCTACTCCATGACAGGGCTGCCACAGTACGGTAGCAGACAGGACTTTTCATCAATGACAGCCTTTGGAAACCATGGGGAGAAAGTGTCCTGCATAACCAAGTGGAGGCAAAAACCACTGAAGCATGGATTAGACAATGAAACGATTCAAGTGAAACAACAAAACAATTCAAGGGAGGGGGGACATAAAGGCCCAGTCATTCACAGTACTGCAAAGTGATTAATCTAAAATGCAAATTTGATGACATCAGATCCTGTTTAAAATCTCTGCCTTTTCTCCATTCTCACACACCCTCTCCTAGCAGACATAATGAACTACTGCTAGGATTATTGCAGTAGTCTTCTGACTGTCACCAGTCTCACCTCACTGCACTCCTCCACTTCCCCACTGCTTTCACAACAATCCGTGTAAACCTCCAAACTCTTTGGGGCCCTTCTTACCTCTAGCAATGTTCCCCGACTTCCTATACCCTTGGGGCAAAAGTCTACACACATTATAGGCCTTATAACAGCCTCCATCCATTCATTCATTCATTCATTTAACAAATACTTATCAAGTGCCAACTCCATCCCAGACTACTGTTAAGAGTGGTAGGGAACAGTAAACCAAAGACCAAAAGTCCCTGACTTTAGGAAGTTACATGCTACAGGCAAAATTTAGCACCCTCTGTGTTCACCTCTTCTGCATTCTGTGGTGTGGGCACAGGATTTTACCAGCTCATGGAGACCAAGGGTGCACATCTCTTCCCAACACTGCATTCAGTGATATTGCTTTGGTAACTTGAAATCAACCTGGATGGGAATATTTACACCATGAAAATCAGAAGAAGTCACTACAAATAAGCAGACACTAGGCTTTTTCTTTTTCAAGAACAGATTGTTAAACATTTACCAGCATACTTTTGTACCTGAGTCCATGCTGCCCTCTGTGCCTAGAAATCTCTTCTTCTTGTCATCTGCCTGACGAATACCTACCTTCAAGACTTAATTCAAATATCAAAGCAGTTTTGGACCCAAGAGGGAGAGCAGACTGCTCCTCCCTCTGAGCTGCCTCTGTACCGTGCGCACACCCAGAACACCTTCTGCACTTACCTAGTCATATGACTGTCACTCCACTGTACTGTAGATTTCTTGGAGCCAGGGATGAGTCAGACGTGACTCATCAATATCCCCAGCCCCTGGTATAGTGCCTGGCTCAGTTTCTGGACCACTCTAAAATAAATTCCTGTTGAATACATTTGGAGCCAGGAAAAAAATATGTATCTTATTTTAACAGCTGTCATCAGACTTCATTTTAGGAAAGGAATCAAGTATGAGGTGAAATGAGCCCAAATTGTGGAAATGACCATGGGATATTTAGGTATAGTAATATGTAACACTGAGATTTCCTTTTCTGAGCTAAAATTATTCCATACCTACAAGATATATTCACAATGTGAATGCCTTATGTAAATGGTTGCACTGGTGAATGTTAAGAAAAATGGCTGAGTTCTATAACTGAGTTAATGGGGTGCAGAACAGGGAAGAGAAGACATGAGCAACAAGCATGGTGATCCCTAGACTGAATTTCCTCAGAATAAGGAGGCTGGAGCCAGAAGTCATCACAATTAATAAGCCCCCCAGGAATTTATGAAAATCTTGTGAAGCTCTAGATGTTTCAGAATCCTTGGACTAGAGCTTTAAATTCATCTCATCTAGACATGAAAAAACAGCGTGGCCTAATTTGACAGCTTAATCAGGAAGAAGTGGGTAAGATGGATGGATGGATGGATGGATGGATAGATGGATGGATGAAAGGAAGGGTAGATGAATGGATAGATGGATCTCTGAAAGCAGAGGTAGTGAATGGCTTAGTAGTGGAGGTGGCAAGTGAGATTACATTAGGCCATTCCTGCATTGATATAAAGAAGTATCTGGGGCTGGGTAACTTACAGATTTAAGAGATTTACTTGGCTCATGGTTCTGCAGGCTTTACAGGAAGCATGATGCTGGCATTTGCTTCTGCTGAGGGCCTCACAAATCTTTTTTTTTTTTTTTTTTTTTTTTGAGACAGAGTCTCACTCTGTCGCCCAGGCTGGAGTGCAGTGGCCGGATCTCAGCTCACTGCAAGCTCCACCTCCCAGGTTCACGTCATTCTCCTGCCTCAGCCTCCGGAGTAGCTGGGACTACAGGCGCCCACCACCTCGCCCGGCTAGTTTTTTGTATTTCTTAGTAGAGACGGGGTTTCACCGTGTTAGCCAGGATGGTCTCGATCTCCTGACCTCGTGATCCACCCGTCTCGGCCTCCCAAAGTGCTGGGATTACAGGCTTGAGCCACCGCGCCTGGCCACAAATCTTACAATAATGGTAGAAGGTGACAGGGAGCCAGCATGTCACATGGCAAGAGAGAGAGGGAGAAGGCATCGCACTCTTTTAAACACCAGATCTCACATGAACTACCAGAGCAAGAACTCACTCATCATCAGGGGATGGGGCTAAAACGGTCAGGAGGGATCCACTCCCATGACACAAACATCTCCCAGTAGGCCCCATCTACAATACTGGGGATTACATTTCAACATGAGATTTGGAGGGGACAGATATCTAAGCCATATCATTTCATCTCTGGCCCCCAAATATCATGTCCCTCTCACATTACAAAATACAATCATACCTTTCTAGTAGTTCCCCAAAGTCTTAAATATTTCCAGCATCAAGTCCAAAGTCCTGAGTCTCATCAGAGACTCATTCTCCTTCCACCATGAGCCTGTAAAATCAAAGACAAGTTATTTGCTTCCAAGATACAATGGTGGTACAAGCATTGGGTAAACATTCCCATTCGAAAAGAAAGAAATTCACCAAAAGAAAAGGGCAATAGGCACCACACAAGTCTAAAACCAAGCAGGACAGTCATCGCATTTTAAAGTTCCAAAATAATCTCCTTTGACTTCACGTCCCACACCCTGGTATGAGGGGTGGGCTCCCAAGACCTTGGGCAGACCCACCCCTGTGGCTTTGCAGGGTACAGCACACATGGCTGTTCTCAAGGGTTGGAGTGGAGTGCTTGTGGCTTTTCCAAGCAAAGTTTGCAAGCTTCCGGTCTACCATTCTGGAAGGCAGTGGCCCCCTTCCCGTAGATCCACTAGGCAGTGTCCCAGTGGGGACTCTGTGTAGAGGCTCCAATCCCACATTTCCCTCTGCTATTGCCCTAGAAGAGTTTCTCTGTTGGGGCTCCACCCTGCAACAGGCTTCTGCCTGGGCACCCAAGCTCTTCCATAATTCTCTGAAATCTAGGTGGAACCCTCATTCATGCTTACATTCTGAGCATCTGAAGACTTAACATCACGTGACAACTGCCAAGGCATGGCTTGCACCCTCTAGAGCTGCAGTCCAAGCTGTACCCTGGCCCCTTTGAGTGATGGCTGAAGCCAGAGTGGCCAGGATGCAGGGAGCAGTGTGGCAGCACAGGGAAGCAAGGCCCTGGGCCTGGCCCCCTAAGTCACTTTTCTCCGAGGCCTCTGGGACTATGATGGAAGGGACTGCTCCAAGACTTCTAAAGTGCCTTCAAGGCCTTTTTCCCATTGTCTTAGATATTAACACTTGGCTCCCTTTAGGTCAGGCTAATCTCCCTAGCAAGTGGTTACTCCACAGCCTGCTTGAACTTCTCTCCTGAAAATGATTTCGTTTCCTGCTATGTGGCCTGTGTATTTGTCTGTTTTCATGCTGCTGATAGAGACATACCCGGGACTGAGTGATCTATACAGGAAAAAGGATTTAATGGACTTGCAGTTCCACATGGCTGGGGAGGCCTCACAATCATGGTGGAAGGCAAGGAGGAGCAACTTTTGTCTTACATGGCTGGTAGCAGGCAAAGAGAGAGAGAACTCTCTTTATAAAATGATCAGGTTTTGTGAGACTTATTCATTATCACAAGAACAGCACAAGAAAGACTTCCCCCCATGATTCAGTTATCTCACACTGGGTCTCTCTCACAACACATGGGAATTCAAGATGAGATTTGGGTGAGGACACAGCCTAACCATGTCAGCCAGCATGAAAATTTTCCAAACTCTTACACTCTCCTTCCCTTTTAAATATAAGGTCCAGTTTCAGGTCATTTCTTTGCTCGCACGTATAAGCATTGGCTGTTTGAAGCAACTAGGTCACTTCTTGAACACTTTGCTGCTTAGAAATTTCTACTGCCAGATACCCTAGGTCATCACTCTTAAGTTGAAACTTCCACAGAGCCTTAGGGCCTGGACAAAATGCAGCCAAGCTCTTTACTAAAGCATCACATGGGTGACTTTACTCCAGTTCCTCATAACTTCATTTCCATCTGAGACCTCATCAACCTGGACTTCAATCTCTATCAGCATTTTGGTCACAACCATTTAACCAGTCTATGTCCAGAGCCGTGAGGCCCGGAAATTGCCACGGCCTCTGTTGCTTAAGCTCCGCATTGCGGAGACAAGATGGTGCACTTCCTGGTTCTTCATCATCAACTTTTCCCGCGCGCACGTAGATAACTTCCCGCGCCCAGGAAAGACTAAGTCTACTGAGCATGCACCTGGTGATGTCTCTCATTATTCTCCTCCCCACCTGCTCTGCCGCACTTCCTCTTTCTTACCAGCCTATATAAGCTGTACCAACGCCCTCAATAAACGAGACTTGATCAGGATACTGTCTTGTCTCCATTTCTTGTGTCTCTTGTCTCTCTAAATTCCCACCCCCTCCTCCAAGGTCAGTGTTAACGATCCCGCTGGACGGGACACGTGGCTCCCAAACGCGGGGCTTGGATATGAGGGAACTATGTGAGGAAGAGGGCGCATAGAAAGGCCGGCGACTAAAGTGAAAGAAAAATCCCTCCGACCGTCACGGGAGCCTGCTGCGTCGGAGTTGAGGGTAAGTTACGCACCCGAAATGGGACAAGAATTAAGCCAGCATCAAATCTACGTAGAACAATTAAAAGAGGCTTTAAAGACACGGGGAGTAAAGGTTAAAAGTGGTGACTTATTTAGATTTTTTGATTTTGTGAAAGATACCTACCCTTGGTTCCCACAGGAAGGAACCATTGATATAAAAAGATGGCAGAGGGTGGGAGACGCCTTTCAAGATTATTATAATACCTTTGGGCCAGAAAAAATTCCTGTAACCACCTTTTCTTATTGGAATTTAATCAAGGATCTAATAGATAAAAAGGAGGCTGATCCACAAGTAATGGCTGTGGTCGCCCAGACTGAGGAGATTTTAAAGGTCAGTTCTCAGACCGACCTTGGGAGCCCCCTGCCAGACAAAGAAGTAGATCTTATTTCTCTTGAAAGTGATGACGAGGGGACCAAGGCTCCTTCTGTAAAAGACAAAGTGATGCTAGGCGAGAAAAAGCCCAAAAAATACCCAATTCTGCAAACATCACAAAAAGATAAAAGTAATGACAATCCTGACCTTTCAGATGTAAATTGGGATGCCTTAGAGGAAGAGGCAGCTAGATATCATAATCCTAACTGGCCTCCCTTTTTCTCGCGTCCGCCTCCCTATAACGGGACATGTGGCGCTTCTGCACCCAACGTAATGGTGGTAGTCAATCCAAAGGAGGAACTCAAAGAAAAAATCCCTCAGCTTGAAGAGCAAATTAAGCTAGAAGAGTTACTTCAGTCACTAATCATTAGGCTGCAAAAATTAAAAACAGGAAATGAGAGTGTAACTAATTTAGAGAATATGGGAGGCTTCCCTCGCCCACCTCAGCGGCCCGGACAACATGTCCCAAAAGGAAGATTTTCTACTAGCTGAGACAGGGAAGAATCCTCCCCTAAAGATATCTTCCCGGTAACTGAAACTGTAGATGGACAGGGTCAGGCCTGGAGGCATCATAATGGATTTGATTTCACTGTCATACAAGAATTAAAAACTGCTGTTTCTCAATATGGAGCTACTGCTCCATACACTCTTGCTATAGTAGAGTCTGTGGCCGATAACTGGCTTACTCCAACAGATTGGAACACACTAGTCAGAGCAGTCCTCTCAGGGGGAGATCATTTGATTTGGAAATTGGAGTTTTTTGAAAATTGCAGAGATACAGCCAAAAGAAACCAACAGGCAGGAAACCATTGGGACTTTGATATGTTAACTGGCTCGGGTAATTATACCGACAGTGATGCTCAGATGCAATATGACCCTGGACTATTTTCACAAATCCAGGCGGCTGCTACAAAAGCCTGGAGGAAACTCCCTGTTAAAGGAGACCCAGGAGCTTCGCTCACTGGAGTCAAGCAGGGACCTGATGAGCCGTTCGCAGATTTTGTACATAGGCTCATAACAACTGCAGGAAGGATTTTTTGATAATGCCGAGGCGGGTGTAGATTATGTTAAACAATTGGCTTATGAAAATGCCAATCCAACTTGTCAAGCGGCAATCTGACCTTATAGAAAGAAAACAGGCTTAACTGGATATATCCGTCTCTGTTCAGACATTGGGCCCTCCTATCAACAGGGTTTAGCAATGGCCGCAGCTTTCAGTGGACAAACCGTAAAAGACTTCCTTAATAATAAGAACAAAGAAAAAGGAGGATGTTTTAAATTGTGGCAAAAGGGGACATTTTGCAAAAGATTGCCACGGGGATTCAAATAAAAACTCCGAAGCAAAGGTTCCAGGCCTTTGCCCAAGGTGTAAAAGAGGAAAACATTGGGCTAATGAATGTAAATCTAAAACTGACAGTCAGGGAAATCCTTTACCATCCCAACAGGGAAACGGGATGAGGGGCCAGCCCCAGGCCCCGAAACAAGCTTATGGGGCGGTCAGTTTTGTGCCAACCAACAACAATCCGTTTCACAACTTAGCAGAGCAAACCCAGGAAGCGCAGGATTGGACCTCTGTTCCGCTTCCCACACAGTATTAACCCCTGAAATGGGACCCCAGGCCCTAGGTACAGGTATATATGGGCCCCTACCCTCAAACATGTTTGGATTAATCCTAGGAAGAGGCAGTGCCACTATGAAAGGCCTACAGGTCTTTCCGGGAGTAATTGATAGTGATTATACAGGAGAAATCAAAATCATGGCCAAGGCCATTAACAACATCATCACCATTCCTCAAGGAAATAGAAAAGCACAGTTGCTCCTGTTACCATTGCTAAAAACAGCTAATAAGGTACAATCACCTTTGAGAGGGGAAGGAGGATTTGGGTCCTCAGACAAATACTGGGTACAGCCCATTACTAATCAAAAACCCTCTCTCACCTTATGGCTAGATGAAAAATTATTTACAGGACTAATAGACACAGGGGCCGATGTAACAATTATTAAACAGCAAGATTGGCCCGCCAGTTGGCCCACTTCAGAGACCTTAACAAATTTACGAGGAATCGGGCAAAGTAATAACCCCAGACAAAGTTCCAAATACATTACTTGGAAAGATAAAGAAAATAATTCCGGTCTCATTAAGCCATTTGTTATCCCTGACTTGCCTGTTAACCTTTGGGGTAGAGATCTTCTCTCCCAAATGAGGGTCATAATGTGTAGCCCAAATAATATAGTCACTGCACAGATGTTAGCTCAAGGCTACTACCCTGGAAAAGGATTAGGAAAAAAGGAAGATGGCATACTACAGCCAATCCCAGCCTCAGGACAATTAAATAAAAAGGGGTTTGGAAATTTTTAACTATGGCCATTGACATGCCTGCACCCCAAAAATTTGCTGATCCAATCACTTGGAAGTCAGATGAGCCTGTTTGGGTTGATCAATGGCCATTAACCAATGAGAAACTTGCCGCTGCCCAACAGTTAGTGCAGGAACAGCTAATGGCAGGGCATATTGCGGAGAGTAACTCTCCCTGGAATACACCCATATTTGTTATCAGAAAAAAGTCCGGTAAGTGGAGACTCTTACAAGATTTAAGGGCAGTAAACGCTACTATGATCCTCATGGGTGCCTTGCAGCCCGGACTACCCTCTCCGGTAGCAATCCCTCAAGGATATTTTAAAATTATCATAGACCTTAAAGATTGCTTTTTTACAATTCCCCTTCATCCTACTGACCAAAAATGATTC
Organism: Trachypithecus francoisi; assembly: GCF_009764315.1. Lineage (NCBI taxonomy): Eukaryota > Metazoa > Chordata > Mammalia > Primates > Cercopithecidae > Trachypithecus > Trachypithecus francoisi. The sequence continues at coordinate 29,188 of NW_022680782.1, forward strand.
CCCTTTAGCTTACCATCTATAATTTTTTTTTTTTTTTTTTTGAGACGGCGTTTCGCTGTGTCGCCCAGGCTGGAGTGCAGTGGCGCGATCTCGGCTCACTGCAAGCTCCGCCTCCTGGGTTCCCGCCATTCTCCCGCCTCAGCCTCCGAGTAGCTGGGACTACAGGCGCCCGCCACCTCGCCCGGCTAGTTTTTTGTATTTTTAGTAGAGACGGGGTTTCACCGTGTTAGCCAGGAGGGTCTCGATCTCCTGACCTCGTGATCCACCCGCCTCGGCCTCCCAAAGTGCTGGGATTACAGGCTTGAGCCACCGCGCCCGGCCACCATCTATAAATTTTAAAAAACCAATGAAGCGATACCAATGGAAAGTGTTACCTCAAGGTATGGCCAACAGTCCCACCTTGTGTCAAAAATATGTGACTACAGCCATACACTCAGTTAGAGAGACATGGAAACAAATATACATTATACATTACATGGATGATATCCTCATAGCAGGAAAAGTGGGAGAACAAGTTCTACAGTGTTTTGCTCAACTCAGACAAGAACTAACCACAGTGGGGTTACAAATAGCTCCAGAAAAAATACAACTACAAGACCCTTATACATATCTAGGTTTTCAAATAAATGGACCTAAAATTACCAATCAAAAGGCCGTTATCGGTAAAGATCAGTTACAAACCCTTAATGATTTCCAAAAGCTCCTTGGAGACATAAATTGGCTCCGGCCATACTTAAAACTCACCACGGGAGACTTAAAACCTTTATTTGACACCCTGAGAGGTGACCCCAACCCTAAGTCCCTTAGGTCGTTATCAAAAGAAGCTCTTTTATCACTTAATAAAGTAGAGGCAGCCATTGCTGAGCAATTTGTTACTAACATAGACTATTCACAGCCATTAACCTTTTTAATATTTAACACAACACTAACACCTACTGGTTTATTCTGGCAAAATAACCCTATTATGTGGGTCCACTTGCCTTCATCACCCAAAAAGGTATTACTCCCCTATTATGATGCCATAGCAGATTTAATTATTCTAGGGAGAGACAATAGCAAAAAATATTTTGGAATTGAACCCTCTACGATCATACAACCTTATTCTAAGCCACAAATCCATTGGCTAATGCAAAACACTGAAATGTGGCCGATTGCTTGCGCCTCTTATGCCGGTAACTTAGATAACCATTACCCGCCAAATAAGCTTATCCAATTTTGTAAACTACATGCTTTTGTCTTCCCTCATGTCATCAGTAAAACACCTTTAGACAATGCCTTATTAGTATTTACTGATGGGTCATCCACAGGAACTGCTGCATATACCTTTGCTGACACCACTGTTAAATTCAAAACCAGCCATACCTCAGCTCAGCTAGTAGAATTACAGGCCCTAATCGCGGTGCTGTCAGCCTTCCCTAATCAGGCTCTTAATATTTATACCGACAGTGCATACTTAGCTCGCTCAGTACCTCTACTTGAGACCGTAGCACAAATCAAAAATGTGTCAGACACAGCCAAGTTATTTTTACAATGCCAACAATTAATACATGACAGATCAACTCCCTTCTTTCTTGGACATATTAGAGCTCACTCTGGATTGCCAGGACCCCTATCCCAGGGCAACCAAATGGCTGACATGGCAACCAAAACAATAGCCATAGCTACAAACACAAACCTAACCCAAGCACAAGCCACTCATGCCTTACATCATCTTAATGCTCAAACTCTAAGACTAATGTTTAAAATAACTAGAGAACAAGCAAGACAAATAGTCAAACAATGTCAGACCTGTGTAACACACCTACCAGTCCCTCACTTAGGAATTAACCCAAGAGGACTAGTTCCCAACATGATCTGGCAAATGAATGTCACTCATTATTCAGAATTCGGTAACTTAAAATACATCCATGTATGTATAGATACATTTAGTGGATTTATACTGGCCACCCTACAAACAGGCGAAGCTACCAAGTATGTCATAGCTCATCTACTACACTGTTTCTCTATAATTGGAAAGCCTAAACAACTAAAAACAGACAATGGTCTTGGCTATACATCCAAAGCCTTCCAAGACTTCTGTCTTAAATTACAAATAAAACACATTACTGGAATTCCCTATAACCCTCAAGGACAAGGAATAGTTGAAAGAGCTCACCTATCCTTAAAAACAACCATTGAAAAAATAAAAAAGGGAGAATGGTACCCTACTAAGGGCACCCCTAGAAACATTCTTAATCACACACTCTTTATTTTGAATTTTTTAAATTTAGGTGATCTGAACAAATCAGCAGCTGATCGATTTTGGCATTCTGATTCCAAAAAACAATTTGCCATGGTTAAGTGGAAAGACCCATTAGACAACACATGGCATGGTCCAGACCCAGTGTTAATCTGGGGAAGAGGCTCAGTTTGTGTTTTTTCTCAAACTCATGATGCAGCCAGATGGCTACCAGAGCGACTGGTAAGACAGGTACCTAACAATAACCAATCCAGGGAGTAACTTTCTCCCTAAGAGTACTCTTTTCCTCTATTGCAGAGATGAACTCCAACTACAAGCCCCTCTGGACCTTAGTGCTGACTTGCCAAGTATTCCAGGTTCATACCGGTTTCGGTAATCCACGTGAGGCCCTTACATATATACAACAACGGCACGGTAAGCCCTGTGATTGTTATGGGGGATATGTGACCTCCCCTCCAAATAAATACCTCTCAACTGTGTCCTGCTCCGCTCACACAGCATACCTGCCTAGTGACTCCCTCAAATGGAGGTGTGTGTCAACCCCTAGAATATCTAGCGGAGGGGGCGCTACAACTTGCCCTTGCGACACATTTAAGGCTACTATGCACAGCTCCTGCTACACCACTTATCAAGAATACACCTCTGACAATAAGACATACTATACTGCTATCTTAGCTACAACTAGAAACCCCACTATAGGGGCCAGTAATGTCCCTACAGTTTTGGGAAATAGCCATAACCTTGAAGTGGCTGGCTGCACTGGTTCAATAGGCCAGCCTGTCTGCTGGAATACTCATCCCCCCTCCATACCTCTGACGGAGGGGGCCCACAAGATAGGGTCCGGGAAATTATGGTGCACAAAAAACTTGAAGAGTTGCAAAAATCTCTATATCCAGAAATTCGCTACCACCCTTTGGCTCTGCCCAAAATCTGAGGGAAAGAAAAAATTGATGCCCAGACTTTTGACCTCCTCACTGCTACTCATAATCTGCTCAATAATTCCAACTCTAGCCAATGACTGCTGGCTATGTTTACCATTAGGAGATCCCGTTCCTTTTGCCATACCCAGCAATGACTTAAACTATACATCCAATACTTCTTACACCATAATTCCTCCCCTTAAAGTACAGCCTTTAGAATTTCCTAGTTCCTCTTGCATCTACTCCCCTCCCCTTAATAACGCTTACGACCTTGATGTAGGATTCAATGAGTTCAATAATTGTTCCACCATAACAAATATTTCCCAATCGTTGTGTGCCCCAAACAGCTCAGTTTTTATATGTGGCAATAATAGGGCTTATACCTATTTACCTACTAACTGGACAGGACACTGTGTCTTAGCCACACTTTTGCCAGACATAGACATTATCCCTGGAGATGAACCTGTACCTATTCCAGCTATAGATCACTTTTTAGGAAAAAACAAAAGGGCAATACAATTTATCCCCTTACTTGTAGGATTAGGCATAACTACTGCCGTAACAACTGGGGCTACAAGTCTAGGGGTTTCTGTTACTCAATACACCAAATTGTCTCACCAGTTGATCTCAGATATGCAGGCCATCTCGAGTACTATACAAGATTTACAAGATCAGGTAGATTCTCTGGCAGAAGTAGTGCTCCAAAATAGAAGAGGCCTAGATTTACTAACTGCAGAACAGGGAGGCATCTGCTTGGCTTTACAGGAGAAGTGCTGTTTCTATGCCAACAAATCCGGGATCGTCAGGGATAAAATCAGGCATCTACAAGAAGACCTAGAAAAACGATGAAAAGAAATAACCGATAACCCGTTTTGGACTGGGTTCCATGGACTCCTTCCCTATCTTATGCCATTCCTGGGCCCCCTGCTTTGCCTGTTGCTCTTACTCTCTGTAGGACCTTTGGTCTTCAATAAGCTCATGACATTCATTAAGCAACAAGTCGAGGCTATCCAACGAAACCTATACAGGTCCATTATCATCGCCTTGAACAAGAAGATCACAGTGGTCCATACTTACGCTTGCCGTAAACCACCTTCCCTGTGCGCTGAACTGGACAGCCAATGACGGGTAAGAGAGTGTCATCTCTCACTAACCTAAGACAGGAGGGCCGTCATAGCTACAGCCTAATCCCATGACGGGTACCAGTGAAGAGATGTGTTACTCCAACCTAAGACAGGCGCAGTTCCCGAGGGACTATCTTCTAGCCTCTAATAATATAAAAAAGGGGGGACCTGTCTGGAGCCATGAGGCCTGGAAATTGCCGCGCCTCTCTTGCTTAAGCTCCGCATTGTGGAGACAAGATGGCGCACTTCCTGGTTCTTCATCATCAACTTTTCCCGCGCGCGCAAACTTTTCCCGCGCGCGCGTAGCGCCCGGGAAAGACTAAGCCTACCGAGCATGCGCCTGGTGATGTCTCTCATTATTCTCCTCCCCGCCTGCTCTGCTGCACTTCCTCTTTCTTACCAGCCTATATAAGCTGTACCAACGCCTTCAATAAACGAGACTTGATCAGGATACTGTCTTGTCTCCATTTCTTGTGTCTCTTCTCTCTCTAAATTCCCACCCCCTCCTCCAAGGTCTGTGTTAATGATCCCGCTGGACGGGACATGACACAAAGAGGGTGGCCCACTCCTGCCTCCTTGCAGACAGTCTTGAGGAGAGGGCAGTGGAAGACAAGACAAGGGCTTCTAGAGAGAGTGTGACAGCCAGGCCCTGGGTGTTGGGACAAGTGTCACTGCACTATTTGGGGTCTGGGAAGGGGATGGTCAGAGGCACAACCTCAGAAAAGCTGGATGGAGCAATAGTGAGTGCCCAGGTAGCAGACTGCACATGCCTGATGAGGACTGGTCCACCCACTCGAGGAGTCGAGGGAGACCAGAGGCAGAGGGGTCAGTTGGCTGAGGGGTGGCCGACAGGGTAGGATTGGTGACAGATGTGGGAGAACATGTTGGTACCCATTAGAATTATAAAACTGAAATGGCTGCAGAGTCACTAGAGTAATTCTAAAGCCTCCAGGGAGGCTTTGAGTCAGGTGCTCGAAGATGCTGTCCACATTCAGCTGAAGTGGCCACAATTCCAGTTGTCACTTCAAAACAGACACCCAGAAGAAGCAGCAGGGCCCAGCCCTTAGGAAAGAGTTAAAGAAGATGGACGAAGCAGAGCTGTTACCCAAAATAAAAGGCTATTTGTGGTGGTATTGAGTAGAAAGTGAAGAACCGAGTGGGAGGTAGACTATATCTTATGAGAAATGACCACAGTGAGGTCACACATTCCTTCCTTTTATGCAAATAGGAAGACCCCAGTCCCTATACATTTCAATAAGCCTTTCTTCTTTCCCAGGGTCATCCTTCCCCATCAGCTCCAGGAGGTTGCCCTAATGCTCTGCCCTCAAAGAGAGAACTGGAAGGGTACTTGGCCAGGTGTACCTTCCTGGGCTCTTCCAAGATGACAGCTCTCACCGTGTGCTGCAGGTGGCCCTGTGCCTGGTGCCACTTCTCACTGCTTACCAGGGCAGGTGAACACTGGTGGTTCCCAAAATGGGTCACAGCAGGATGGGCTGCATCAGAATCACCAGGGAGGGCTATAAGAAGGCAGACTTCTTCTTTTTTTTTTTTTTTTTTTTTTTTTTGAGAGACAGAGTTTTACTATTGTTGCCCAGGCTGGAGTGCAATGGTGTGACCTTGGCTCACTGCAACCTCCACCTCTCGGGTTCAAGCAATTCTTTTGCCTCAGCCTCCCCAGTGGCTGGGATTACAGGCGACCTCCATCATACCTGGCTAATTTTTCGTATTTTTAGTAGAGATGGGGTTTCACCATGTTGGCCAGGCTGGCCTTGAACTCCTGACCTCAAGTGATCCACCCACCTCAGCCTCCCAAAGTGCTGGGATTTCAGGTGTGAGCCACCGTACCCAGCAAAGAAGGCAGACTTGTAAACCTAGAAATTCTGATGCAAAACATGTAGGAAAGAGCCCAGGAATTTGCAAAAATGTTTCAACTCCCCAGATGATTGTGAAGCACGGCCAAATTTGGAAAATATTGATCTATACAAAACAATACAACTATCCAAATATTAAAAATGACTTCACAAAAGGTAGCTAAGAGTGTGTCCAATTTCGTAAATATATATGCAATATACTTTGTAGTATATAATAAACGTGTAACTCTGATTCTGTGAACACACACACACACTCACACATGCACATATATCTGAGTTGTAGGATGATAGAGGTTTTTCTTCTTTATTCCTTTCTCAGTTGACTTTCTATAATAAACACGTATTCTGTTCATAATGAAAATATGATTTTGTGAGTGCTGGGGAGCAGATTATGACATCTTTGGACTCCCAGAGTGGCTAAGCTCAGACTCCGTGTGTGGGTTTCCTAGAAACACAATGCCTCCCGGAGAGGCGTGCTGTCCCCTTCCTTTCTTCTGGAGAGTGTTCGTAAGTGTTTGTTTCAATACACTCTTCATTCTGACTAGCAGATTGCATGGCTGGTTTTGTAAATGAACACTCATTTCACTCGATTAAATTAATATATTGACTTTTTTTTTCCACACAGGAGTTAAGGAGGAGATCATGGCTGGGGGGCTGGGTATCCGTTCAGGATAGGGCTCTAGTTAGCAGGAAATGAAAGAGCTAAGCAAGGAAACTGAGGTTGATATCAACATGGTGGGGAGGAGAGGCTGCTGTGCAGAGGCTCCCATGTGCTGCAGGTGGCCCTGTGCCTGGTGCCAGGGCTCTCGCTGGGGACCCCAGACCCCTCTCAAGCCAGAGCCCCGTCTTGCCAGGGCTCAGTCTGCTGTTGCTCTCCCTGTGGCAGGAGGGGAGAAGATCTGGTGTGAGTCCAGCGTGAGTGCTTCACACTGGTGAAGAACAAGGTTCTGGAGTCAGAAAGAACTAGATTCAAAATCTGAGTCTGGCACTGAACACTCAGGCAAGTTACTGTCCTTCACTAAGCCCAGTTTCCTCTCATCTAGCAGGGATGATAACAGTATCTACTCAATGGACTTCTTGATCACGACTATCGTCCAACTCCTACAGACCCCATCACCACCCACCCTCAGGATGGAGTGACAATGTGGGCCTGCTCTAAAGACTGAGGGTTGGGGCCTATTCTGAGTGGCCAACTCGAGTTGAGTGGCGTCCCATATCTGCCAAGAGGGTGAGGCAATATGATTGACAGATCCCTGAAGCCCACATAGAAAGAGGTAATTTCCTAAAGCAAAGAATGTTGACTCAAAAAAAATACAACTTGTCTACTTTGACATCTAATGAAGAACTACCATCTTTTGGTTATCATTGAATTATTTGATTGATCAGCAGTCCTTATCTGCTCATAAGTGGTATGCTTATATAAGTTTCAGGAGTGGGCCGGGCGCGGTGGCTCAAGCCTGTAATCCCAGCACTCTGGGAGGCCGAGACGGGCGGATCACGAGGTCAGGAGATCGAGACCATCCTGGCTAACACCGTGAAACCCTGTCTCTACTAAAAAATACAGAAACTAGCCGGGCGAGGTGGCGGCCACCTGTAGTCCCAGCTACTCGGGAGGCTGAGGCAGGAGAATGGCATAAACCCGGGAGGCGGAGCTTGCAGTGAGCTGAGATCCGGCCACTGCACTCCAGCCTGGGGGACAGAGCGAAACTCCGTCTCAAAAAAAAAAAAATAATAAGTTTCAGGAGTGTTAGTAGGATTGGAATACTTGTCATCTTGGTCTTGAGAACGCAAGACTCTTCCCACATATTAAAAAGTAATCTTACTTATGTATTTATGTATGTATTTATTTTGAGATGAAATTTCGCTCTGTCACCAGGATGGAGTACAGTGGCACTATCTTGGCTCACTGCAGCCTCCACCTCCTGGGTTCAAGCAATTCTCCTGCCTCAGACTCCCAAGTAGCTGGGACTACAGGCATTTGCCACCAGGCCCAGCTAATTTTTGTATTTTTAATAGGGATGGGGTTTCACCATGTTGGCCAGGCTGGTCTCGAACTCCTGACCTCGTGATCCACCCACCTTGGCCTCCCAAAGTGCTGGGATTACAGGTGTGAACCACTGTGCCTGGCCAATCACCAAAATATTAAAAATGGTTAGCTCTAAGAGGTGCTTGCTTTCTCTTTTCAACTATTTGTTGACGTCCCCCCCACAGTGATCTCACATTAGTTTTCACCATGTTAGCCAGGATAGTCTCGATCTCCTGACCTCGTGATCCGCCCGCCTCCATCTCCCAAAGTGCTGGGATTACAGGCTTGAGCCACCGTGTCCAGCCTCATGTGGAATTTTTAATCCTCACATGTTAGGGTAGGGAACTGGTAGAAACCCTGTCTCTACTAAAAATACAAAAAATTAGCCGGGCATGGTGGCAGGCACCTGTAGTCCCAGCTACTTGGGAGGCTGAGGCAGGAGAATGGCATGAACCCAGGAGGCGGAGCTTGCAGTGAGCCAAGATCGTACCACTGCACTCCAGCCTGGGCAACAGGGCAAGACTCCGTCTAAAAATAAAAATAAAAAAAAATAGTTCCTGCTGTGTGTTAGGCTTTGTGTGTGCTTTGCACTTTTGTATACTTTATATGGATTTGCACCTAGTGAGTACTCAAAAAATACTAAGCTTTGGCCATCCAGAACATATGCAAAAGACAGCAACCTGAGTGGTGAGAGATGATGAAAACCATTAGCTGGGCTGTTTCGTTTAAAGAAGAAAAGATTCAGATGGAAAGCGGATAATTATTTTGAAATGTGTTAAAAGCCTGCCCCTTGAAAATAAGGTTACACACAATCTGGCTCCTTTGAATCATGGCCAATTCCAGGCAGTAGGACTTTTGACCAGAACTGATCTCTACTGATAAGGAAAGTGTTATAGATTCAAGCAGCAGCTAGGTTGTTCTTCTAAGGGCTGGATTACAACCTGTCAGCAGTGTTGTAGAGAATATTTTACTGGAGATAGGATTTTAGATTAGATGACCTCCCGTTATTTTTAAGTATGAAAGCACAGTGACTGTGTTTTGAATGCTTCTAGTGGTGATTATCAACCTCTGAACCAACTCTCCAGTTTTCTGTGTGTACTGTTAAGGAGAGGTGTTACCAACAACGTTGGCATGGTAGAAGCAGCACTGAATGTGAATTTGAAGCCAGAAGATCTGGTTTCAAGACTGCAGTGCTTCTTAGTGGTTGTCTACCTACAGGGCGATCGTTTAATCCATCTGAGCTTGTTGCTCATTTACAAAATGAGAATGATATAATCTACCCAACAGGATTGTTGAATATAGACTTTGATCGGATACTACACAAATACAAGATTATGTTGTTGTAATTATTATTTTCTGAGTTATCTCTTATCTCTATACTTATATTTTTTATTAAAAGTTTTACAGTTTAGAAGATACTTTAGTTGGCCGGGCGCGGTGGCTCAAGCCTGTAATCCCAGCACTTTGGGAGGCCGAGACGGGCGGATCACAAGGTCAGGAGATCGAGACCATCCTGGCGAACACAGTGAAACCCCGTCTCTACTAAAAATACAAAAAACTAGCCGGGCGAGGTGGCGGGCGCCTCTAGTCCCAGCTACTCGGGAGGCTGAGGCAGGAGAATGGCGGGAACCCGGGAGGCGGAGCTTGCAGTGAGCTGAGATCCGGCCACTGCACTCCAACCTGGGCGACAGAGCAAGACTCTGCCTCAAAAAAAAAAAAAAAAAAAAAGAAGATACTTTAGTTAAAATATCATTTTTCCCAACACAGCTTTTCTAAAGTGTTTCAAAATCTATTTACAGGTTCTTAGTGATATGTGGGGTGTCTTAGCTAAACAACAGACACATGTAAGGTAAATATGCTCTTAAGAATTTTATTACCTCCTGTGTTCATTTATTAAATAGATATTTACAGTGTATTAATTTTATGCTTATATGTTGTGTACCTAATATTTGATAATTGATGTTTTTGTTGTGGTCATTTCCCTTCTTGGCATTTCTTCTTATTTCCTATCTGTGCAGAACACAGCACATCACTTATTCATCCTTCAGATGTCATCCAGTACAATCTGACAGTAGCCCTGCACATAATCTACACTCGAAGGACACAGTTTTGTACTTCAGTTCAGCAGGGAAAGTAAATTATTATGTGAGTGGTTTTAGGACCAGTGGATTGCCTTTTGGGAAATGAGCAGGGAAATATAAAACTGGATTCATACCTCACTTAGGTGTAGACAAAAAATAAAACCCCAAAATTAACCAAGAGAGTATGTTTATAATCTGAGAGTTAGAGAGGCCGATAGCATGCTTGGTATTTTCCACCTTCACACCCTTTATCTTACTCTCTTGCCTTTTATCACCCTTTGTACTTAAATGTTAATGTGTGACCTGTGTCTCCTGAAGGGAGTGATCATTTTTGTTCAACAGTTTATATACAGTGCCTGCAAGATAGTAAAGAATAGTAGTTGAATGAGTTAGTATTTACATATGACTAATGAATATGAAAGGTAGTCTTGATCCTATGGGAAAGACATTCAGGTTAAAGTGAAGACCTTTTCACTTCTCATATTTCTAAAAATTAATAGTAAATCCAATGCTTGCAAGAATGGGAGGTAGTGGATGGGAGGGAAGTTTGGCAGTACACAGTAAAACATATAGTGGGCCTGTCCTTCAGCCCTGCAGTTCCACCAGTGCAAGTCTACCCTCTAGAGATGCTCACAGAAATACAGAGATGATGGGGAGAAATGCCTTTGGTAGTACTGTGTGTAATGTGAGAAATGGAAACATCCAAAATATCTCCTATGATCCAATCATAGAGTGGAATGTTAGGCCATCTTTATGGAAATAGATCCAGTATACATTATTGAATTTTAAAAATTGCCAGTGTGTGTGTGTATAGGATGAATATAATTCTGTTTAAAATTTGGAGATTTTTATGTGTTTGTGCATAGAAATGATCTGGAAAGATAAAACCTGTAATTATTAAGAGTGTGGGATTGGAAGATGGAGTGAAGGTAGTTTTAACTCTACTTTTATTCTTTTGTGAGATTTTGGGGGAACAAGGATTGTCGAATGTATGTATCTATATTTTCTTTTCTTTCTTTTTTCTTTTTCTTTTTTTTTTTTTTTTTTTTTTTTGAGACAGAGCACTGCTCTGTTGCCCAGGTTGGAGGAGTGCAGTGGCACAATCTTGGCTCACTGCAACCTCCACCACCTGGGTTCAGGCAGTTCATTTGCCTCAGTCTCCTGAATAGCTAAGACTACAGGCAACCACCCCATGCCTGGCTAATTTGTGTGTTTTTAGTAGAGATGGGGTTTCACCATATTGGCCAGGCTGGTCTTGAACTCGTGACCTCGTGATCTGCCTGCCTCAGCCTCCCAAAGTGCTAGGATTAGCCACTGCGCCTGGCCCTATATTTTCTTTTATAATTTGAATATACACACCCTTATATTATTCCCTCACCTCCAAGTCTCTGCCAACATAATGATAAATTATTGCACATACTCGTGAGAGAATCCTTGTTCTCATTTAGAAACAATTTGCTGTAACTATGCCCTTGCTTATACCTGTAACATTTGAGTGGAGGGCTGAGGGGGAAAGAAAAGGTTCTGGTTCACAATGCCAAAATTTTTCTTCATTTGAGGTGCAATTATTTTTGAAGAGCTGAGGAAGAAGCTACGAAGTTTCAGCTCTAGTATGCAACTCTGGAAGAGGAAGGTAGAACTTTTCACAGAAACAAAGCTGTCCCTTCAAGAATAATAACTTACCTATAGAAATAATTACAGGGAACCATTGAGTTTCATGGGGTTTTCAGTTCAAATAGGATCAGAGCTCTTTTTTGGAAGAGGAGTGGCATGTTGACATTTTATTTTGCATAACTACGAAAGCCCGTGTAAAAAGGGGAAGAGTAGGACATAAATTTTAACTATCAAAGACATGAATACCAATATTCTCTTTACTCAAAGACCCAGGAAGTAAAGTGGGATAGAGGCAGCATGATGTAGTAAAAAGTATATTGGTTCTGAAGTCAGTCAGAATATAGTCCTGGCTGCCACTTAGTAGCTCTGTGACTCCCTTTCCTTGGCTGTAAATTGGGGTAATAAATGGTTGTAGGATTAGAGTTAATAGAATGTGCTAAGCATATTAACATTGTAAGTACTCAACAAATGGTAACTGATAGTTTTTACTTGGTGTGAAAAAAGAATAAAGAAAGAACTGCTTCATCTCCTTCACTACCCCCTTATGTGTCCTGAGTTTGCTAATATATTTTGAGGCCAAGTTCTCAAATTAGATTATATGCTACCTGGATTAACAGTTTATTGATACAATTGTTCATTCATTAAAAATGTTGAGCTCTAAGTGTCAGGTATTACTGTGGGTCTTGGGAACATATCAGTGCTTAAGAAAGAGAAGGTGTGTATTGTCAACTCACACATTTCTGTCTCTGACTCAGACTTCTCCCTTTAACTGAGATTTACACATATAACCACCTATTTGTCATCCCTACTTGGTTGCCTAGTGAAAATCTCGAAGATTTTTTTCATTCCATGCTTTTCTGGGGTATCACTAGTGAGGGAGCTGGGACACCCAGTGTGCCTTTGTTGTCCTAATAAATACCCATCTAATCAAATAGGACATAATACAACATTGTCCTTCTTCATTAACTTTCTTAGAAGAGTATAGCACTAGTTTTGGCATGTGACTTTTAGTTATTTTGATTTGCCTCTATGTGTCCTGAGAGAATGTTATAGAAGTTGTAAAACTCCTATTTACAAGATGAAAATACAAATATATGAAGTGCTTCAATAATGAGTTGATAGCAATATTTTTTTTTCTGTTCCAGAAAACACCAGTTTGATCATGGAGAGGTAAAGACTTAATATCACTATAATTTTACTTATCTTAAAGTTGCATGCATTTGGACTTTCCTTTCTAGTTCCAGTTTCTAACTTGGTTGGCAATTGTCAGCAATCGTCTTGCAGATACCCTGGCATTTTTTTTTTTTTTTTGAGATGGAGTCTTGCTCATCGCCCAGGCTGGAGTGCAGTGACGTGATCTCGGCTCACTGCAAGCTCTGCCTCTCGGGTTCACACCATTCTCCTGTCTCAGCCTCCCAAGTAGCTGGGACTACAGGCGCCCGCCACAGCACCCGGCTAATTTTTTGTATTTTTAGCTGAGACGGGGTTTCACCGTGTTAGCCAGGATGGTCTCGATCTCCTGACCTCGTGATCCGCTCGTCTTGGCCTCCCAAAGTGCTGGGATTACAGGCATGAGCCACTGTGCCCGGCCTCGAGGTATGTGTTTTTATGAGAATGCTACATGCAGATTCACTGACCATTCATTTGTTAAAATTAACTAGGAAACTCGTTCTGCTGTGATCATCTTTACACTAATAGCAGTTGATTTCTGGAGCCCATGTAGACATATATGTGAGGTGTCTATTGCATGATTGGAAATCACTTTCCTCTCTGCTCACCTTGCTGGAAGCCTCAGAGATGTTGTTGGTTACTGCTCCCATCTCCTAGTGGTCCAGTCTGGTTTTGAGGGCAGTTCCAAAATGGAGCCCTCAGATCTTGAGGCAGCAGTCATTTCTTTTACTAATGTCTTTTCTTGGTCTGATGGTAGCATCCAGGTAGATTCAAAAATGTGGGCTTTATTAACCACAGGTTTGACTCTGAGAATCACAGACGCACTTGCCTTAATGACTTTATAATTTTAGCCTTCCACTAAAATGGAACAGTTTGAAAGTGAATTTTAAGAATTGATTTAGAAATTTCAGAAACCTAAGTAGTAGTACTTTTTGTTGCTAAGGAGAACATACCCCTTTCTTCATATTGCCAGCTTAGTATTCTTAAACTTCACTAACAGTAGGAGTAAAAAATATTTTCTTCTTTCTTTCAGCTGGTTTATCATACATTGTAATTGTTAGCATATACAGCCCTTGGTATTTTAATTATGAGACTAAAATTCTTCTTGACACCACACATGTGTGTTATGGCAGCACTGATCTGCTCAAGACAGGTAACATGTTATGTTGGAGTATAGCTACTATAATAATTTTAGCCTTTATTTTTGAGCCCTAAAATAATGAATTACAAAGTCTTTTAAGTGATTATAGTTAAAGCTCTTCATGGTTTTGTACTTATCTTTCTTAAAGGGTAAGGGCCAAAGCTGATCATTTTCTATCTTTCTGAAGACTTTAAAATAGTTGTTGGTGTACAACAAACACTGATTTAGTACAGACTGAGTTCATGGGTGATTACTGCAGGTGCTGATAGAAAGCAGAGCTTAATTGTACAAATAATAACTTTTTTTGTTTTGACATTCATATCATGAAGAATTCTAACAATGTCAAGTTATAAGTGCTTGAAAATTATATGTTCTTTTTTTTAGTGTCAAACTTAAACTTTTTTTTCATTTGGTACACATTTGGTGCACATTCTTGACTTGTGCTTTTTAAAATTTAGTTTAAGCCTTCCCTGGTGGTTTGCTGCTAATTTTTCCTGGATAACTGCCTCCTTGCTCTGTATTCGCAGACTGATGCTTCTTCATAGTGTCACCTTTCCATCAGTCAACCAGCCTACGTACAACAGCAGCACCTCCCTTAAACGTAGCAGATAGTCACTAAGCACCTACACTGTGCACTCTAGAAATGGAGGATAGAGTAGTGGACAGAAAAGTCAAAAGCCAGTGTTTATAAGCCCTCAAAAAATTTGAAATCTAGCTCTGTAGATATGTAGAGAAAGATCAAGAGAACAAAGTGTTGTTATGGAGTGTGGACTATTTGAATGTGGAAAAAAGTAGCCAGCCTCGGGGTTCCCAATCAGAATGTTGTATTATGTTAGAAAGGCAATACTTTCCACCTTTCTGACCCCTTCAGGCTGGCACAGGAGAGGAGGCTGGTAGGAAGCCTTTAATCTTGCGTCTTTATCCCACAGCATGATTGATGATATAGGTTGGTGCAAAAGTAATTGCGGGTTTTGCTATTGTAATGACAAAACCCGCAATTACTTTTGCACCAATCTAATAGAAAGTGTCACCCAGGGCAGGTTTTGCAAGTGTGGGATTCCTGCTGGTCACACAGGACGTCGCATTCAGAAGGACCCTGAATTTGGTTGAATGTTTGCTGCTGCTGTTTTGAACGTCTTAATAATTTTTTAACAAGAGACCCCACATTTTTGTTTTGCACTGTAAATTGCACTTGTAAATTGCGTCGGTGGTTGTGGCTTTACTTGAATCTGGGAGTAGAGAAAGCAGGTTGAGAAAAGAGCTTCCTACATTGTGTTCCACTTATATGAGGCTGATGGTAGAATTCTTTTGATCCCAAAGATTATTATTTTGGGGCTTTTTCTTTAGGATAATTAATCCTTTTTTTGGGACTCTAGCAGAGGCCACATTCTTCTCTGGGAAGAAGTTTTGCATAACAGATGCATACTACTTTATACTAACAATTACCAATGTATTCTTAATTTGGTTTCAGCTATTTGGGTGGCTCTTTTGCAAAGTACATCCTGGTGCTGTTGTTTTTGCTATATTAGCAGCAATGTCAATACAAGGTTCAGCAGATCCGCAAACCCAGTGGAATATTGTAGAAGAGTTCAGCAATTTGCCACAAGAAGAACTTATAGAGTGGATCAAATATAGTACTAAACCAGGTTAAAAAAAAAAAAAAAAGTCGTATTTTTTAGCTGTTCTTCCCATAATTTTGTATACCACTGCAAACTCTTTTTTTTTTTTTTTTTTTTTGAGACTGAGTCTCGCTCTGTTGCCCAGGCTGGAGTGCAGTGGCCGGATCTCAGCTCACTGCAAGCTCTGCCTCCTGGATTTAGGCCATTCTCCTGCCTCAGCCTCCGGAGTAGCTGGGACCTGCTACTCGCCTGCCACCTCGCCTGGCTAGTTTTTTGTATTTTTTAGTAGAGACGGGGATTCACCATGTTAGCCAGGATGGTCTCGATCTCCTGACCTCGTGATTCACCCGTCTCGGCCTCCCAAAGTGCTGGAATTACAGGCTTGAGCCACCGCGCCCGGCCTGATCTAACTCTTTCTAAGTAATGTTGCTTTTAGAATATCTAAAACAAAGGAGATATCAATCCTGTTTAAATGGTTTGCAGGGGAAATGTTATACATAAGTTCTTAGTAATTTATTCTGCCATTTTTTATAGATTTTAATTTTTTCAAAATTTATTCACAGTCATAAATGCCACATTTAAAATAATTTTTACTGTGCTTATTTTCTTAATGAATTTTTGATATTAGTCCTTCACATTCCTTCTTGAAATAAACTCACTCATGGAATGTGATATTTTACTCATGTGTGGAAAGGGAGTCTTTGTTGTCATCTGAGTGTCAAATGATTGAATACTAAATCATCTTCCAGAATTCCTTGTTACTATAAAGCTTTCCTAGTCCATTTGATACTTCTTTTCTAGATTCAGGAAAGATTTCTAAGATTTTTTTCTTTAAAGAAAGAAAGAAATCGGCGGGCGCGGTGGCTCAAGCCTGTAATCCCAGCACTTTGGGAGGCCGAGGCGGGCGGATCACAAGGTCAGGAGATCGAGACCATCCTGGCTAACACGGTGAAACCCCGTCTCTACTAAAAAATACAAAAAAAAAAAAAACTAGCCAGGCGAGGTGGCGGGCGCCTGTAGTCCCAGCTACTCGGGAGGCTGAGGCAGGAGAATGGCATGAACCCGGGAGGCGGAGCTTGCAGTGAGCTGAGATCTGGCCAGTGCACTCCAGCTTGGGTGACAGAGCGAGACTCCGTCTCAAAAAAAAAAAAAAAAGAAAGAAATCTTTAATGATGAGATGATGAAGTTCTATTTTCCAAGGAAAATAGTTTACCCAGGCCTGGCTGCCAACTGCTACTTTATCAACCATCTGACTTCATTCTAGTTCTGCCATTGAATCTTGAAGTCATGAACCTGCTGGGCCTCCACTCTGCTACTTGTGAAATAATTGATTTAAACTTGAAGGAGACCCCTTCTCACCCTTACTGAGTGTCTTCCTGAGACCTTCCTCTTGCTTTCCAGATGCAGTGTTTGCGGGTGCCATGCCCACAATGGCAAGTGTTAAGCTCTCTGCACTTCGGCCCATTGTGAATCATCCACATTATGAAGACGCAGGCTTGAGGTCAGTGCACAGTCTTGCATCATCAAAACAAACCTTCCATGCAGACAGACAGTGAGTGGAGGACGCCAGCAAAGGAATGAGGAATGTTCCAAAAGGATATGATGAACTGAGGCTTATCGAGTCGGGGAGCAGAAGGCTGAAATAAGACTGCTAAGCTCTAAACAAATCTGTTAAGCCTTCACAGGGCAGAAAAGCGACAACATTGGGGGCCATCTTCTCTACCAAGCAGAAAAAAGAAGTCATACGATAGCACTTTCCCACAGGTTAGCAGGGCTCTAAATGTCTAAGTTCTTTTCATCCTGTAACTCCCTGAAGAGTTTAGCTTCGAGTGTTTATTAAGGTTTTCTCATAGGTGATTTTTCTTGAGTTTGGAGAAATGATTTGAAATAGAATCCCATTCAAAGAGGAGTTTATTCTGGTTTTCACCAGTATAGACTGTTAGAATGATCTTGGGTGTTTTCTGTTTTTTTAGATTTTTTTGAGACTTTAGAAAATAATTTAGAGACGTGTGGTCTAAATTATTTTTTTAATTTAATTTTTCATGCAGTTTCTAAGGCAGGTGAAGCTATTCATTTTCTAAGTGATTAGGTGAATCTTATTAGCATCTTCTTTTGCATAACAATGGCATGTACATGTACAAATAAGCTTTTTCATTAAAAAATCAATCTCATCAAGCTAATTTCCAGACCAATTTTGTTTTTTTTTTTTTTTTTGAGACGGAGTCTCGCTCTGTCGCCCAGGCTGGAGTGCAGTGGCCGGATCTCAGCTCACTGCAAGCTCCGCCTCCCGGGTTTACGCCATTCTCTCGCCTCAGCCTCCCGAGTAGCTGGGACTACAGGCGCCCGCCATCTCGCCCGGCTAATTTTTTTGTATATTTTAGTAGAGACGGGGTTTCACCGTGTTAGCCAGGATGGTCTCGATCTCCTGACCTCGTGATCCGCCCGTCTCGGCCTCCCAAAGTGCTGGGATTACAGGCTTGAGCCACCGCGCCCGGCCTTGTTAAATAAGTTTAGTTTTTCTTAAGTCTAGAAATAAAACGAAGAACCATTTAATGTGAATTACTGTTGATGTCCAAGTTGGTACTGTTGCAGCTTCAGAGTAGTCCTGTAGTTGTGTTTGCTGTAGTTCATCCCTGTTCACACACAGGGTACCTCACTCTTACATGTGATGGAGTAGTGAAGAATTTAAGACAAATAAATAGGTGAACAAACACAAAGATGACCAAGTTTGGAAATGTAGGGGTGCGTTAAAGGTGACCCTCATCTCCCACGACTTGTCCTCCTTCTGCTTTTGACCTCACTGATGTCATTAGCCAGAACTTCCATGGGGAATTTCCTCCTGACTGGATTCCTCTTCATCGTCATCTAGTCTAATTCAGTGCTTTCTTCCAAATGTGTTGATTATATCGTTTTAATCTTGAAAATTTTGTGCCCAATTATTCTTCTTTAAAGAGCCAGAACGAAAATAGTATACTCAATGTATAGTCGGAAAGCAGCTGAAGAAGTGAAGCGAGAACTGATAAAGTTAAAAGTGAACTATTACATTCTAGAAGAGTCATGGTGTGTAAGAAGATCCAAGTGAGTATCAACATAGTTAACATTTTATAATCAGAAGACACGAAGGTTAATTCAAGCACATGGCAAATACTTTGCTGTTGACGGGGGTGTGTATATAACATAAAGTATACGTGGAAAAAACTTTTTTTTTAAAACAGGCTCTCACTCTGTCGCCCAGGCTGGAGTGCACTCGCATGATCTGGGCTCACTGCAGCCTCTGCCTAATTTTTGTATTTTTAGTGGAGATGGGGTTTTGCCGTGTTGGCCAGGCTGGTCTCAAACTCCTGGCCTCAAGTGCTACTCCTGCCTTGGCCTCCTAAAGTGCTGGGACTATAGGCGTGAGCCACCATGCCTGGCCTGAAAAAAACCTTTTAGATAATGATTTGGAGACTTTGTTTTTTAGTCTTTATAAATATCTTTTTTTTAAAATAATGATTTGTATGTGTATACTACCTTAAAGAGATTTTTATTGGCACTAGTTGATAATCTCCCAAATTGTTCATATTTGCTTTTGATGTTTAAAAAAAAATTCTTTTTAAAGTTGGATGTATTTTATTTCAAAAGACTTCCAGGGTCTGAAACCAAGTAATAGGGAGTCTCTTTTGGTGAAGTCAGGCAGCTGAGCACCAGGGCCGCATTATCCGTACTAGGTCTCTGTGCTACACCATGTCCTGTCGATGGATGGGATACCCTGTCAGCATCAACTCAGAATGAAACTTTTCTTTCCCGGCGTTTTACATCTTATTTGAATGGGAAAAGAACTTTACTGTGACCCACATTCTCTTGGGTTTATAGTTTTTAAAAGTTTCTATATCCACAGAGATGTTTACTAAGCTGAGTATAGCTCCAAGTGACAGTAAGATCTTCAAAGCAGATGTGAGTCTAAAGCTATCTAGAAATGTGGCACATAAGTGACTGGACAGCAGGTGACAATAGCCTGCTTTTAAAGTGCCAAAACATTCACTTTATGAAGAGCACAGTACAGGAAGAATTTTATCAGAAATAAACACTATTTTGTGGAATAATAATGTTTTTAAAATTCTCACTACTCTGTAACTAAACAAAAGTGTTCAAGAGATTGTTACATCTGTGGCTTGATCATACTCGTCCAACATGTATTTCAGTGACACATATGGTATTAAGACAACATTGTTAAATACTGAGTAGTGAGTGAAAAATAGTTCTGTGACATAGTATTTACAGCTTTGCTCACAAGGAAACTAAAATAATTGATTATAGAATGATTTTCCTATGAATGTGTGCTACGTGGTTTGAATTCAGTCAGGATTTATAGAAAATGTTATTTTGTAATAATTCAGAAAGTGTTTTAAGCATTTGTGAATATATATGAAATTCACATACTCACCTTTAACATTGTTATATGAATTTAGAACAGAAAAGTTCTAAGCATCTTATGACGATCTTATCAGGAAATTGTATGAAATGAATGGTAGGCTGACATTTGCAATAGGAAGAACTCAGTTCTTAGCATAGCTTTCTACCAGAATTGGGATCTTCTTTATTTCTGTGGGCTTCACTCTCTCGAAATAACTGTAAGTTGCTGGAACATAAAAATAATTTTCATAACCTTTTTTCTCCAAGCTAACAATGAGCCTTGATGCGAGAGTTCATTTTTCCCTAGACCCCCACGTAGAGCCTGAATATGTGAAAGTTGCAGAGGCTTTGTGCTGTAGAGTGTTGGGAGAGCTCCCTGGATTTGCATAGCTCTAACAGTCTCATGTTCGGGTTCATGCTGTTTGCAGAGTAGGCAGAGCACTGTTTTACCCACACAAGAAGGGATACGAAGGCAAATTCAGGAAGTATGGCAATAAATTTTGCACACTAAACAAAATAGCAGACATTGAACTGACTTCAGGTCACTTATGAGCACTCAGACTGAGAAGTGGGGTGCAGAAGAGGGGGTGCTGGATTTCCCCGTCTGGACCTTGACTTGCCATTTATTGTGTCTGTCACAGCAGGAGTTGAGTGGGAGGAAGTTACGAAAGTGACTCTCTCATCTGTTTTCCCACTCATCAAAACAACACTCTCCATCTAGTACAAGATCTAAGCCAGGCTGATGACGCACTGGCAGGAAACCTTGGACAGGGCCACTCTGCTTCAACCTTGACACAAAACAGAAGCTGTGCTTTCTGTCCCGACAGGGAAGCAAATGGGGAGTTCAGATAGGAGGGGAAAGTGAAGAATGACTAATATTTACCTAGTGTTTACATTTAGAGTAGGAAGTTTCTTGACAAAGCTTTCTGCCAGGTTTGAGACCTTCCTTATCTCCTTGGCCTTCACTCTCCATTTCAGTTGTGATCAGCCTGAAACCCCTGTAGACCGCTGGGACATGAAAGTCTGTCGGAATGGGGGAAGCAGATGGGGAACTCAGACAGGAGAGGAAGGGAAGGAGGGACCAATATTCATCTAGTGCTTAATCTGTGCCTGGCAGTTGGTGAGCACTATGTTTAAATGATCTCATTTACAAGTGGCTTAATTGTATGGCTTGATTATTCCTTAAATATTTGACACTGTGTTTAAATATAAACACTCAAATCTATTTGCATGCAAATTGTGGATTAGTTTTTAATTAACTACAGTTCTCTGCTTTCTTTTACTCCAATAATAGAGTTGACATAAAATACATGTATTTAGAAGAAAATTATTCAGATTTCCACTAATGCTATTTGCAGATGGCTGGCCTGGGGAAACCTTGGGAAACTCAGATGAGGACTAAATAGTGTTGCACAAGGCACCCAGAGCTCTCCAAGACAGCTGTTTGCCCTCTCTTTTCCTAAAAGCTGTTAACCGTGGGTGGTTCTCTACTTTCTGTGTGTCTCACTCTCTGCCATTAGGGGCCCTCAGTGTTGTAACAGTTCAGCCTTAACGTGTATGAGAAAATTACAAGGTAGAAAACCCATGCCCAGCCATATGATCATAGGTGTTCCATGTCAGCAGAAACCAGTGTCAGCAAGGGGGTGCAAAAAGTGTGCACTTGAACCCTCTTCATGGGAACTCTCATTGGCAAAACATTTCTAGGGGATAGTTTGATGAAGGGAAGGTAAGAAAACATCGTGCAGTCCTTTGGCAGAGTGATAACGCCGCTTCAGCAGCAGGGGTCTCCAAGCCCCCGGCCATGGACCAGTCCTGGTCTGTGGCCTGTTAGGACCCCAGCCCCACAGCAGGAGGTGAATGGAGAGTGAGTGAGCATTACAGCCTGAGCTCTGGCTCCTGTCAGATCAGTGGCAGCATTCGATTCTCATAGGAGCACAAACCCTATTGAGAACTGCACATGCGAGGGATCTAGGGCACATGCTCCTTATGAGAATCTAATGTCTGATGGTCTGAGGTAAAACAGTTGCATCCTAAAATCATCCCCCTGACCCTCCAGTCCGTGGAAAAATTGTCTTGCACTAAACCAGTCCCTGGTGCCAAAAAGGTTGGGGACCACTGCTCTAGAGGTTCAGCTTGTAGAAGGGAGCTCGGTACAAGACTGCTTATAGCTGCATTGCTTTATAATGGCAAGATGGGAGACAAAGTATCTGTCTGTAAAGAACTGGTTAATACATATGAGAACTAGAAGCTTTTCAAAACAATAGAGTAGATCTTTATGCACTGAGATGGAAAAATGGTGCCACATTTTATTGTTCAGTATAGATAGAGTCCCAGAATAATTCCATTTTTGTAAAAACAACTCAAGAGCATCTGTCAGGGTTTTCCAGAGGGACAGAACTAATAGGATAGATGTATATATGAAAGGGAGTTGATGAAGGAGTACTGACACACAGTCACAAGGTGAGGCCCCACAATAGGCCATCTGCAAGCTGAGGAACAAGGAAGCCAGTCAGAGTCCCAAAACCTCAAAAGTAGGAGAGCTGACAGTGCAGCCTTCAATCTGTGGCTGAAGGCCCAAGGTCCCCTGGCAAACCACTGGTGTAGACCCAAGAGTCCAGAAACTGAAGAACTTGGAGTCCGACATTCAAGGGCAGGAAGCATCCAGCCAGGAGAAAGATGGAGGCCAGAAGACTCAGCCAGTCTAGTCCTTTCACATTCTTTTGCCTGCTTTTATTCTAGCTTGCTGGCAGCTGATTAGATGGTACCCACACAGATTGAGGGCGGGTTGCCCTCTCCCAGTCCACTGACTCAAATGTTAATCTCCCTTGGCAACACCCTCACAGACACACCCAGAAATAATACTTTGCCTCCTTCAATCCAAATCAAGTTGACACTCAATACTGACCATCATGGTATCTATGTATATAATGATATCCGTGTCTGTATATGTGTCTGACATTGGATAACAAAAGATCCAGTAGACGCCAAATATTGTATGTTCTCACTTATAAGTGGGAACTAAGCTACCAGGATGCGAAGCATAAGAATGCCATGGACTGTGGGGACTCGGGGGAAGCAAGGGGTGGGGTGAGGGATAAAAGACTACACATGGGTACACTTGACACTGCTCTGGTGATGGGTGCACCAAAATCTCAGTAACTGCTGCTGAAGAACTTATCCATGTCACCAAAAACCACCTGTTTCGCAAAAGCTATTGAAATAATTTTTTTAAAAAAAGGTCCAGCAGGATATATGCTGGATTGTTTATAGAAGTCACCTCTGAGAAGTGCTATTGGAGATGATGGTGACTTTCACTTCTTAAAATGTATGTAGGTCTATATTTTAATACTTCTATAATGACTGATTACTTCTAAATTAAAGATGTTATTTAAAAAGGGAAAATGATGTACACCCAGGTACAGTGTTTGCCTCATGGTGGAGAGTGAGGGAGGGACTGCTACTAAACCTAAGAGGGACTTGTTGGGAATTTTTTTTCTCTTACTTAAAAATAAAAAAAAGGGGGGGAAGCAATTATGACAAAACTTGAGCAGTTGTCAATTCTCTCTAATTTTCCAATATATTTTTCTGTTTTTTAAAATTCCTCGGCTGGGCGCGGTGGCTCAAGCCTGTAATCCCAGCACTTTGGGAGGCCGAGACGGGCGGATCACGAGGACAGGAGATCGAGACCATCCTGGCTAACATGGTGAAACCCCGTCTCTACTAAAAACTACAAAAAACTAGCCGGGCGAGGTGGCGGCGCCTGTAGTCCCAGCTACCCGGGAGGCTGAGGCAGGAGAATGGTGTGAACCCGGGAAGCGGAGCTTGCAGTGAGCTGAGATCCGGCCACAGCACTCCAGCCTGGGTGACAGAGCAAGACTCCGTCTCAAAAAAAAAAAAAAAAAAAAAAAAAAATTCCTCAAAAGGTAGATAGCAGTATCCAACAGTTATATCTATAAAACTGTTATTGATTTAAAATAAATGGTACTGTTATTTTGAAGGACTTATTTAGGCAAATGTCATATGATGCCAATTTTACTTATTCTGTTCTTTATAAAGATATATTGCTTTTGAGATTTAATTATGTGTTTAAGATGTATGCTCAACACTACCAGAATTTCTTTAAATTGATTCATTCTAGAATATCGACTGTCCAGTTTAAGATGGTTTGACCTACTGATTTTTTGACTTTGTGACAGTGTTAAGGCCGTATGCATTCAGTAGAAAGCGTACTTCAAATACCCATACAACCATCTGTTTTTCAGTTTCAGTACAGCATTCAGTAAATTACATGAGATATTCAACATTTCATCATAAAATAGCATTTGCATTAGATGATTTCGTCCAGCTGTCAGCTAATGCAAGTGTTCCTAGCATGTTTCAGGTGGCTCGGCTAAGCTGTGATGTTGGATAGATTAGGTGTATTAAATGCATTTCAACTTATGATAGGTGTATTGGAACATACCCCATTCTAAGTTGAGGAGCATCTGTACAATTAATGCAGCTTCCCTGTGAACTAAGCATATTTGTTCATTATAATTTTTTAAATCAATGTTACACGTTTTTCTGTGTGCTGGACATGATGCTAGATACCTGATCTCTCATAATCCTCACAACAAACCTATGTCATGAGTGTTTATTTCCTCATTTTACAAATGTGAAAACTAAGACCAAGGGCAGCTACCTGCCCAGAACCACATTCTTGGTAAGTAGCTGCAGCAGAGTTTAACTGAGGTGTCTCTTTCCCCAACACCTGGATATATGTATCTGCAGGTCTGATTCTTTCCTATAGCCACCTTAGCTGCATTCACCTTGTCCTAAAGTGAGTCATGGCAGCTTATAAAAACTTAAAATAGCGGCCGGGCGCGGTGGCTCAAGCCTGTAATCCCAGCACTTTGGGAGGCCGAGATGGGCGGATCACGAGGTCAGGAGATCGAGACCATCCTGGCTAACACGGTGAAACCCCGTCTCTACTAAAAAATACAAAAAAACTAGCCGGGCGAGGTGGCGGGCGCCTGTAGTCCCAGCTACTCCGGAGGCTGAGGCAGGAGAATAGCGTGAACCCGGGAGGCGGAGCTTGCAGTGAGCTGAGATCCGGCCACTGCACTCCAGCCTGGGCGACAGAGCAAGACTCCGCCTCAAAAAAAAAATAAATAAAATAAATAAAATAAAATAGCTATATGACAGGACTGTTTAAAAACTAAAGTAATTTAAGAGGAAAAAAGGAAATGAGATCAGGAATATAAGAAGTGCCCTGCTTTATCTGCAGTTATATAATGCACATTGATTTTTAATGTGTACATTCATTTTTCTAGGCCTGGTTGCAGTATGCCTGAAATTTGGGATGTCGAAGATCCTGCCAATGCTGGGAAAACTCCCTTATGTAACCTCTTGGTGAAGGATTCCAAACCTCACTTCACCACTGTATTCCAGAGCAGTGTTTACAAAGTCCTAGAAGTTGTAAAAGAATGACTGCTACATGAACTGCTGCCTATGGAGAACTACATCAGTAATGGTTTTAAAGTTTTGCTAAGTCATGTGTTGTTCATATCCCAAAAACGTTTGTAGGTAACTGTTTTCAAATAGAAAATGTTTTATTTGGTCAATTTGAATGTCATTTTAATTATAAAAATGACTTTTACCTTCATCAATTGGTTACCGTTTCAATGCACCCTTTAAAATTTGCTGTGCAAATAGTATATGCTTGTACTTGACTTTGATATTTGTGCTAAGGTGAGCAAAGCTACCTGTATAAAGAAAACACAATGGGTTGAGATAAGGGTGACATGAAAATACAGGACAATTCTGACTATGTAGGGGCTGATTTTATAGTGTAAGAACTTTTAATGCTTCTTTTTTTCTGCCTCTCGCTGTTGTCTTTTGGACATTTCAGTGATTATTGTAAGTTCTTCAGTCACGTCAGCCCCTGTCATCAGCTTGAGTTACAGTAGATGGGGCAGACTTGGAATGTTTGCTGTGTAGAACTGTCTGTCTGTTTTCCTTCCTTGTGCTCTTTTTGTTCTCTGTTCTCTTGTTAATGAAGCTTTTCCTGACCATTATTAATCCAAACTCTTGGACCTTGTGGTTAGGAAATTCCCTTAACTTCCAGCCATGTGGCATTACCATGTCTCTCTCTCTCTCTCTTGCTCTCTCTCTTCTCCTCCTCCCCACATTTTCTGTCAAATAAGTACTGTTTACTCATTTAGTTGCTTATCAGGTATTTGGTTTTAAAAAAATTAATGGTAATTGTATTTTTCTCATTTTTTAGCATTATTCAAATGTTTATATTTTAATATCTTGAAACCACTTTAAAATTTTTTCATGTTTACTTACAGTTTTAAGAAAAACTAGGCCGGGCGCGGTGGCTCAAGCCTGTAATCCCAGCACTTTGGGAGGCCGAGACGGGCGGATCACGAGGTCAGGAGATCGAGACCATCCTGGCTAACACGGTGAAACCCCGTCTCTACTAAAAAATACAAAAAACTAGCCGGGCAAGGTGGCGGGCGCCTGTAGTCCCAGCTACTCGGGAGGCTGAGGCAGGAGAATGGCGTAAACCCGGGAGGCGGAGCTTGCAGTGAGCTGAGATCCGGCCACTGCACTCCAGCCCGGGCGACAGAGCAAGACTCCGTCTCAAAAAAAAAAAAAAAAAAAAAAAAAGAAAAACTATTTTGAACAACCCCAAATATAGTGCATCTAGAAACTAATGTATATTAGAGTAGACATCATTTATAGTGGAACAGTAGACTGTAGTACATGGTAATTTTTCTTTTACTATTAAGATACAACAAAACATGACTAATTTTGCTGTCAAAAAGGTAAAGAATAATAATAAATGGAGTTTTTATATTTTACTTTTAAGATTGCCTGTCTTTAATAAGACAAAGCCTTAAGCTTTATGTTACAATTTTGGTTCTAAAAACCATCGTTTCAGTATGAGGAATGTGTCATGCGCGTCCGTGTGAAGAGACCACCAAACAGGCGTTGTGTGAGCAATAAAGCTTTTTAATCACCTGGGTGCAGGCGGGCTGAGTCTGAAAAGAGAGTCAGCAAAGGGAGATAAGGGTGGGGCCGTTTTATAGCATTTGGGTAGGTAAAGGAAAATTACAGTCGAAGGGGGGTTGTTCTCTGGCCGGCAGGAGTGAGGGTCGCAAGGTGCTCAGTGGGGGAGCTTTTTGAGCCACGCTGAACCAGGAAAAGGAATTTCACAAGATAATATCATCGCTTAAGGCAAGGACCGGCCATTTTCACTTCTTTTGTGGTGGAATGTCCTCGGTTAAGGTGAGGCAGTGCATTTGCACTTCTTTTTTTTTTTTTTTTTTTGAGACGGAGTCTTGCTCTGCCACCCAGGCTGGAGTGCAGTGGCCGGATCTCAGCTCACTGCAAGCTCCGCCTCCCGGGTTTACGCCATTCTCCTGCCTCAGCCTCCCGAGTAGCTGGGACTACAGGCGCCCGCCTCGTCGCCCGGCTAGTTTTTTGTATTTTTAAGTAGAGACAGGGTTTCACCGTATTAGCCAGGATGGTCTCGATCTCCTGACCTCGTGATCCGCCCGTCTCGGCCTCCCAAAGTGCTGGGATTACAGGCTTGAGCCACCGCGCCCGGCCATGCATTTGCACTTCTTTTGTGATTCTTCAGTTACTTCAGGCCATCTGGGCGTATATGTGCAAGTCACAGGGGATGCGATGGCTTGGCTTGGGCTCAGAGGCCTGACAGAATGAGTATATTTTGTCTTCCTCTTTAGTTTTTTTCTTTCTATTTATTTTTATTTTGAAAAATTTCTACACCTTCTTTGAATTCCTTGTATGAATTTTTGTTTCTTAAAAGTTAATTTGTGTGAAATGAGATTCTTCAGAACAATGACATCTCATAGCTCTGAGAAAAGGTTTTAGGGTTTTAAATTCTAAGCACACCATGACTATGACTGACTACACATTTAATTATCCAGCTTCTCTTTCTTAACCACAGGCAGATTAACCTCATTGCGGATTGTCCTTGAGACCTTAGTCCTCAGGGATGGTTTTTGGTGCCCACTCCTGGAAGCCACTGTTCCCTTTCTACCTTCTTACCAGAGCCCAAGGGCAGGCCTGGTCTCGGGGAAGCAGCAGCTTGCCGACCTGAGTCAGCTGCAAAGCCTGAGGAGTGTGCCCTCAGAGAAGCACTGCCCCCAACCCTGCCCGACAGCCCAGAGCCGCCGCTCCCAGGGATGCTCCTTCCCTGGGAGTGGTCCAGGAGAGGGACTCTGGCAGTGTTCTTCAGATTTGTGGCCACTGTTTCTCATTTGCTGGTTGACTGTTTTTATTTCTTAGGCTTTTGCTAGTTTTAGAAAATAGGGAAGCAGCCCATGATTTGTGAATTAAAAACAACATTTGAGCGATGATGCACAACAGTCCAGGAAAAGGGGCAGTGGACACTTGAGGCTGAGGATGGGAGTCGACATGGGCGGGGAGAGGGAGGTGCGCTCTGTTTATCTGTGATTGTTGCTCACCTGAGTGTGGCTGATTGTGTACATCCAGCAGTTACAACTTTTAAAAATTATACTTTTACAGTTATTTTGTATTTTTCTCACCCCCAATAATTTCCTTCCAAATAAGTTCACATGTAATAAGTAGAAATACCATATAGGAAAACAACTTTAAAAATACTATTATAACTGCTTCATTTGCTAGGAACCATTAAAAGTAGTGTAAATTAGCTTTTTCCAGTAGGATCCTTTGTAGCAGTATTCATGAATGTAACTCCCAGAAAAATTGTGGCTATATATTAGGGGAGCCAGTTTGGAGGGGAGGCCTGAAGGTCCCTGCTATGCAGCCGTGGCCACAGCTCACAGCACCAGTGCTGTGGAGCACCCGCACCTTTGATGGCAATGCAGGGTGGTAGCAGGCTCCATAGGCGTGACAAAACAGTATTAAAGCTCAGCGTTTTGCATACTTTTAGCATTTAAAAAGATTTTTACTTTAGTGTGAGGAAAGTAAGGATGGGCAAAGAGGCGATCAAAATAGCTATAGCTATGACATTTTAGAAAACAAAGTTGGGGCCGTATTTCTTTAAAAAGATAAGCCTCTAAAAATGCTTGGCTGAAAAAGTATAGTGTTAAAATAGGCAGTGATATTAATGAGAAAATGAAAGTATGTATCAGGAATAAAGTGATATTGCATAGGAGTATTGTATTTTTATGAATTTTATGCCAGTTGTTTACATGTACTATATATGTTAAATAAAAAAATCATTAAAAATGAAGGAAGTGTTTTTCTTGGTTGTTATTTTCATTTCCACCTTGATTGTGATCAAGTTCGGCTTCATTTTGTAGTCAGATAGCCATGAACTAGTTTGAGTCAGATGGCAGTCCTGAGAAGAGAGGGAGGGATCACAACAGTGGGGGGTAGCCTCTTTGATCTTGTTGGTAGTGGTAGGTACTGAGATTATCCAAACTTTTCCTGTGTTTATGGTAGAGTCACTTACATTCCTTTATCCTTTTCATTAAGGGACACAGTAATTCAAACTATATATTGGAAATAATTAAAGAGTTGCTAAAAGCTGCTTTAATGTATTTTAAAAATACATTGGTATCAACATTTTCTAAATTGTAGTTCAGTGTTTTTACTTAATACAAATATCAACTTCTTGGCTCATTCTCTATGTAGGTAAGACATTTCAGCTCTGTTCATTCCTGTGTAATTAATTTCTTAACACAATGACACCTTGATTCTGACATATTTGGGGAATGAGGTGTTCTAATACAGTGGTTCTCAAAATTAGCAGGCATCAGCAGCACCTGGAAGGCCTGTAAATTGCTGGGCCCCATCACAGGGGTTTCTGATTCAGTTGGCCTATGGTGGGGCCCAGAACTTGGATTTCTTAACAGTTCTCAAGTGGTGTCGATGCTGTTCGTCCAGGGACCATACTTGAGAGCCTCTGCTCTAATGGATGGGAACAGACTGGCTGGATGACTGGCCTCCAGGGGGCGCTCCATTTCTGACAGCACATCCCCAGAGCTGGTTGATGGACAATCTACCAGCAGCTGAATTTTACCACGTGCCTTTGCCTGTTAGGGGGCGCTGCTTCAATGAAACTTGCAAGGAGCAAAGAACAGATTAGATAATTTTTAATCGGAGCACTAATATGAGTTATAGATCATCTACATATTTTGAAGCTGCAAACTGCACCTTCTTTTCAGTTCAGAGATGAAAAGGGAGTGAAAATCCTTGATATAGAACTTCCTTTTGTAGGATTACTTTGTCTAGAAGACAATAGATAAATTCAGTGATGTGTGGGGATTGCAAAAATTCATTTTCCACTTTATTACTTTTGTTTTGGCACCAGAAATCCGAATCTTCTTCCTTTATTAGAGGTCAGCCAATAATCAGCGCTAGGTCACAGATCACTTGCTTCTCTCTTCTCCCTCCTTTTTCTCCTGCTCCCAACTAGAAGTTTCTAATGTGAATCAATAAAATTGTCCTCAATGCAGAAAAAGAGGAGCTACTTTTAAACTTCATTACTTCCTGAATTGGTCTTTATTTCACAGCATTGTGTCAGGACAAATACATTTTACATTAGAAGTTGAAAAGGATATTAAGGTATAAAAAGGTCTTGAAAACTTCCCTTTTACATTTCCTCCCATGAGAGAGATTGTAAAATTCTGAATGAATATATAAGAGTTGAAGACTCGATTCGATTGTAGTGTAATTAAGAGACAGTTTTCTTTTTTTGCAAAGAGATTAGGATAACATTGATATTGGCTCCACTTCCAAAGCAAGGTTTTCTATAGTTTTCTATACTCAATTATCTTTAACCCAAAACTCTATGCACAGTGTCATCAAAATGACTTTCAAATACATGGTAGCACTACCTGGTATTCTGTGTCATGGGCATGTTCTTTTTAATGCAGCATAATACCATTTCGTTGATTTTTTAAGTACCTGGTGGGCTTTTTTCCTGTAGGCAAATTTAGTATCTTGGCAGGGGGAGTTGACTTGAGCAAACTTCAGCTCGTGTGGTTGTTATGCTGATTACACTGACACCCTTAGTCCTTATGCATTTCTGAAAAATAGAAATGAAAATAAGAAATGACCATTGCTAAGTCGATTTGGCATCATGTCATGAAAACTGGGACAGAAAGATGCCCGCAGGCCACCTCTGGCTCTGCCCCCTGCTGCTGATATCCTGCTCTTTGGCCAGGCTCCTCAGGTCTTTACTCTGGTATCCGCTTAGTGACCAGACTTCAGGTTCAGAGGCCTCCCTCTTGCTCTGGAAAATTCTCTTCCCGGAAGAGTACCATTTGGTAATTCCTTGAGCCCTTTACATGGGTAACGAATTTGACTTTTTTGAACAAAGACTTCTATGGCAGTAATTCTCAAACTTCTCTGCACATTGGAATTACTTGGGGAGCTAGCTTCAAAAAATCCTGAAGCCTTTTTCCCACCCCTAGAGATGTGTGGCCTGAGATTTGGAATTTGTTTAAATCCCCAGTGATTCTAGTGCCCTAGGGCTAACATTTTAGAACTTGCCCTCCCTACTTCACCTCTGAATAACATCTCCACCCAAAGTAGGAATGGTAAGCAAATGTCTGTCATGTACACTTTATTAATCATGATTATTAATTTCTACATTATTTCTAATGGCACCTAGTGTTGACTCTTTTTTTTCTTTTTCTTTTTTTTCCTTTTTTTTTGGATCTCGGCTCACTGCAAGCTCCGCCTCCCGGGTTCACGCCATTCTCCTGCCTCAGCCTCCCGAGTAGCTGGGACTACAGGCACCCGCCACCACCATGCCCGGCTCATTTTTTTGTATTTTTAGTAGAGGTGGGGTTTCACCGTGTTAGCCAGGATGGTCTCGATCTCCTCACCTCGTGATCCGTCCCCCTCGGCCACCCAAAGTGCTGGGATTACAGGCGTGAGCCACCGCGCCCGGCCAAGTAGACTCTTTAGGAAAGAATTCTGTCTTAAGTTATGGATGCCTGCCAATGGCAGGGAGAAGGGGGAGAGTGGCGGTGCAGGTACCATGTATTTATAAACCCTGATTAGAATGTGAAGAAGAAATGGAAATATAGCAGCAAAAAGAAAAAGAGTAAAAATCACTTTGAAAGTTTAATGTGTGAGGAATCATTTGTCTTCTCTGCAGATGCTTTTTGCCCCTCCTGGAATACGCTTTTCTTAGTATATATTTCAGATGCAACTCAAATGTCACCTCCTCTGTGAAGCCTTCCTGACTGCCTGCCATTGGTTGAGTGCATTGCCTCCCACTGCCCACATGCCCATAACCCCATTGCACACATTTATCAGCATGACTTTCCCCTCACTCTGTTCTGTTCCTCATAAAAAGAACATGTCTTACTCCATTCTGAATGCACGGTGCCTCCTAGCACAGTTCCTGGAAATAAGTACTGCTTAATGATTTTTTGAAATAAACCATACTTTATTCAACAATGCAGTACATTCCAGATGGCAATAAAAGTTATTTTTAGGACTAAAAGACAGTTTATGTTTTCCAGTTATGGAGAAGAAATAACAAGGAAATGCGGGACATCATCAGATGAGATAAATATGATAGGGGAAAATACCCTTGTCAAACAGCTAAACAATAATTAACCTCATAACATATCCTTGGTAGGTACTTTCAGACATGGCTAGTGACCGTATGAATTTATTGGAAGGCAATATGATAAAGACAGATACATATGTCCGGGGGTGGGACTCATTGACCCGATTTCAGTGTATGGCTCAGGATACTATGGTGACGAGCCACTGACACGTTTGCTGCTAAACAGGGAGCAAGGAACTCTGGTAATTTGATTAAAAGTCTGGGAAGAGGGATTTCCCAAAGGATGGGAAGGGACTGGTGTGTTATTATTGGGTGTAGATATTAGGCAAAACAGATGACAACAGTTACACAATTAATATTGTCATAATAGAGACAACCACACTGGAATCCATAATCCATCCTTTACAAACTTAGTGAAATAGGTCATGTTTCTTGAACATCAGTTTCTTGTCTTTTAAAAGAATATGGCTTTTAGATAGTAATTAGAAACAAGAGTAATAGACAAATGAACAATCGCAGCAGAAAATTTTAATATACCTCTCCTTAGAAATTGAGATAAGCAAACAAAAAGATCAGTAAGGAAATGCATGATTTGAGTAATAAAAGCAATTTGACTTAACAGTCATATGTAGAACTGCACCCAACAAGTGAAGAATATACATTCTATTCAGGTATATGGGACATTTCCAAGAGTTGACAGTAGACCATGAACTCCTGGCCAGGCACAGTGGCTCATGCCTGTAATCCTAGCACTTTGGGAGGCAGAGGCAGGCAGAGCTCTTGAGCCCAACCTGGGTATGAGACCAACCTGGGCAACATGGCAAAACCCTCTCTCTACAAAAAATTAGCCAGAGTGGTATGCACCTGTATTCTCAGCTACTTGGGAAGATGAGGTGAGAGGATCACTTGAGCCCAGGAGGTTGAGGCTGCAATGAGCCGTAATTTGTATCACTGAACTTCAGCCTGGGCGACAGAGTGAGACCCCTGCCTCCAAAAAGACAAAAACTTGAACATGAGCTCCAAGAAAGCATGACTTTTGGCCTATTTTGTTTACAGATGTAACCTAAGCATCTAGAACAGTACCTGACACATGTGGGTGCCCAATATTTGTTAAAGGAAATAATTGATCATACCTAGAGCCAAATGGCAATTCTTGGGGGTGGGGGGGAGACAACCTTAAAGATTGAAAATCCTTTCATTGGAAATCAACAGAAATGAAACAGTTTTAAACGTTAACTCATAATTTACGATGAAAATTTGAGAAAAAATAAAACAATTATATGCTACAAATTGCATGTGGAATATGACTAAAGCAGTTCTAGAGATACTTTTTTTTTTTTTTTTTTTTTGGCTGTTAGTCTAAAATGCATTCATTAAGCTGAAAATCAGTAAATATCTATACCAGGAATATAAGTAACAGAATAGTTCCCCCACCCCAATTTGAAGGGAATAATGAACAGAAATTGATGAAACAGAAAACAAGTGGCTCAACAAAGTCAAAGTTGGTGTATTAGTGCTTTTTCACACTGCTGATAAAGACATACTTGAGACTGCGCAATTTACAAAATAGGCTTAATGGACTTACGTTCCACATGGCTGGGGAGGCCTCACAATCATGGCCGAAGGCAAGGAGGAGCAAGTCACATCTTACATGAATGTCAGCAGACAGAGAGCTTGTGCAGGGAAACTCCCCCTTATAAAACCATCAGATCTCATGAGATTTATTCACTATCACGAGAACAGCATGGAAAAGACCTGCCTCTGTGATTCAGGTACTGCCCAGCAGGGTCCCTCTCACAACATGTGGGAATTCAAGATGAGATTTGGGTGGGGACACAGCCAAACCATATCAGTTGGTTATTTGAAACCTTAATCAGGAGATAAGAGAAAAGGTATAAAAGATAAGGTATGGCAAATTACAGAAGCTGCAGAGGGTAAATAGATAATGGGGATATTATAAACAAACTTTGTCAGTACATTTGGACACTTTGATAAAATGTCTAAATTCCTAGAAAAAATAGAACTGATCCAAGAAGAAATAGAAATGAGAAATAACAGTCATCCCCTGGAAAGAAGTTGGATTAACAACTTTTAAAAATCTTCCCTTGAAGAAAACAATATATACAGTTTTATAAGCTTTTCCTGCTGAACATTCAAGATACTGATTATTCTGGTCTTACACAAACATCCAAAGAACAGCAAATAAACTCAGTTCTTTAGGTGACTGCAACATTAATACCAAGAGCACAGTAGGGTCAATGCAATAAAGGAAAATTGCATGTCTATTGCAATCATTAATAAAACTGTAAACAAGAACCTAGTAATAATTTAACAAGATATAAAAATATCAGTTCTCAAATTTATCTAAAGTTTTAATCCAAATTTCAGTAAGACTTATTATGGAGCTTGACAATGTAAAATTTTTGCAGGTAAAGAATAATCAAGATAAGTGAGAAGAACATGAGATAAGGGCATTTTTCCTATAAGATGTCAAGGTTTATTACAAGATCTGTAGAAGTATTGACACACTAATATTTTAAAGATTGACTAATAGAACAGAATAGATGGCTTGGGAGCAAGTTGCATACATTTAATAAATGAGGCTGTGATAATTGATTATCTGTATCGAAAACAATGGTATTGAGACCCTACTTCACATTATACCCAAAAATAAAAGTCCCCAGGTGAATCAAATATCTAAACATGACAAGCAATATTATAAAACTTTGAAGACAATATAGGATAATTTCTTTACCTTCTCAAGGAGATTTCCTTAAAGAAGGACTTCCTGAGACCCCCCAAAAAAAACACTCCCTATAAAAGATCAATAAATTCACTGTTATGGTAAATAACTTCTGGTCACTACAAGATATCAAAAAGAGGATGAGGTAAGTCATGACGTGTTCAAGATATTTGCAACTTGAGTACCTAACAGAAGATTAGAGAATAGAGAACTGCAAACAGTAAGAAAATGCAAAGAACCCTTTAGAAAAACTCCAAAGACATGGACATTTCACCAAAAAAGAAATACAAACAGCTCATTAAAAAAACCTTAACTTGTTCATAATTAGGGAAATGCAGAATGAAACAATATTTATAACATAACATTGGCAAAATTTTTAAGTATTGAGAAATGTGGAACATCACGAACTCTCCTTTACTCCCAGTGGAGGGTAACTACTATGGAAATAAATGGCATTACCTAATAAACACAACCCAGCATCTCCACTCCTTAGATACATACCCCAGAAAAATTCCTATATGTATGCACCAGGAGACATGTTTAGGATGTTCACAGCTGCATTGTTCAAAAAAGCAGAAAACTCAGAAATCACTTGAATGTGTGCCTGGAGTAAATAGTAGAAAGGATAAAGACATTGAGTATAATCATCCAGTATGATCCTATTGAATATGTAAAATGGTAAAATAGCAATAGGCAACAACATGGATGACTCAGGAAGATGTTCTTAAGCAAAAATATGTACGTATAATTTGCAGAATACATGTGATGTGAGTTTGTTTATAGTATCTTATTTATGTGACTAGCAGTGACTACATGGGATAATAAAACCACAGATTATTAGATGAAAGTGTTTGCCGACAAAATTGAAGCCAGTATCTTCTTTTTTATAAATGAAGAAACTGAGGCTCTGGGAGGGGAAGAGATTTTCCCAAGCTCACACTAATATTTAGTAGTAGAGTTGAAATTAAAAAATTGGTCCATGGGTCCTAACCAAGACACCCCAATCACCATGGGCTTGGGGATATACTGAATCTGCTCTGACACTCAGCTGCTTGAGCCAGCACAAGTCAATTACGTTCTTGAAGTCACATTGCCTCCTGAGTGAAATGTGTACAAGAAATAACGAGCATCTCATATGGCTGTTAGGATATTTGCATTGAAATACTGTATGCAAAAGTTTATAGTCCAAATGTAATGAATCCTGGTTCTTTACATCCTACCCATGACAGCAGCAGAAGAGGAGTAGGCTGAAATGGTATGGTGTCATCAGCCAAACACACACCCAGGCAGGAAAGCACCACACTCCAATGACAGATAAAGAACCCAGGACTTCTCTGGGTGTGCTTACACACAGGAGGGCATATGGGTATTTCTAGTTAAGTGTGTTATGCCCCTTGACTTTTGCTTTTGATACTCATGCTGAATTTATTTCTATTTATTTCTGGTTCCAGATGACTAGACATTCACTTTGCAAATAATTGTTGTGGCTCCATGTTTGCTCCAGACACAGAGCTTTCATTATCACCCAAAGATCCCTGTGGGAACCAAAAGAATCTAACTGAACCAAGATTTCTGCCAGAATCAACTTCCTGCAGCCAGGAGGCTTTATCATTCACAGTCTGTGCAAAGGATTTTTTGTTTTTTTTAAAGAAAAACAGACTCCTTTATTGATTTCTCCTTTTACCCTGCCTCTCCTTGCCCCTTATTTTGCCCTGACTTTGGGATCTCACCCTGCATGGAAAGGGATTGGTGGGCATATTCCTACTTTTGGGGACACTATGTGACACCATCTGTCAGCTCTGACTCAGGACCTTTTGCTTGGCCCTAAGCAGAGATGTGGGAGGCTGGGGCTCTCTGATGCCCACACAGGGTCATTGGGAGGTTGGCCAAAGGATACCAAGCAGATTGCTGTTCTCAAATATGATTCCCTTGCCTATCCAGGTGTCTATAAACCCATCATTAGAAAGACAGTCTTTAAGACTCACTTCTAGTACTTTCTGAAAAAGAAAGCAAATTCCCCTGAAGGCATAACACACTAAGCCCCTCTCAATCAGCAGTGGAGAGAGGCTGGGCCAATGGAAAGGTCAAAGTTATGAGCCAGGTGCACCCGGCTTCTAATTCTAGCTTGGCCATTTACTACCTGAAATCCTGAACTTCTGCGAGCCTCAGTTTCCTCATCGGAAAGTACGGAATCAATACTACTTATCTTGCAGGGTTGTGAGAGGCAGGGACAAGAAACCCAATGCAATGCCCAGCACTCACATCAAAGGGAACCTATACACAGACACCATAATTGTCAACATCTTTGTGGAAAGTCTTCCTTCTTAAGGAGGCTGGATGGAGAAGGCACAGCGTTCTTCTTAATAGACATCCACTTTGATGTAGGTCTAATGTTAGGGAGTGATGTCAGGACTCTGGACACACTGTGTTCTGAAGCAGCAAACAGGCAGCAAAAAGACAGTTGAGCCAATGGGACAGGAGCAGCCTCTGTCCTGGCCAAGAACTGTCACTCAGCTCTCCACAAGTCAGGAGCACCGTCCCAACTGGGATGACTTCTGGGCAAGGCAAGGCCTCGACGGGTCCCCAGAGGAACAAGTGGCACACATGAAACTCGGGTCAGACCAGAGGGCATCTTAAGGCAGGGAAGAGGGGTGATGTGAAAGGAAAGGGTTAACAGGTAGAGCCTTCAATAAGATGTGGCATGCCTTCACTGGAGAAGCCAGGAGGATTTCTGACTACCGGCTCACAGGAAGAGAATGTAGACCAAGGACCATGAGGGGAACTTTGTAAGATTATGGAAACTTCATCATTTCCTTCTGATGTATTTCTGTGCGTTGCTGAAGGGTTCAGTGATTTGCCCAAAGTGATTTGAATCACCCCATAAGGGGCAGAAGCAATGCCTCAAACCTCTGGTGGAGCTTTCATCTCTTGGGGAGACCTAGGCTTCATTTCAAGAACTGCCATTTAGGCTGCTTGACTGGAGAAGAACAAGACAGTACTCAGCTGAACAGCTTGCTGAGGAATGTGGGCTGGGAGAAGAGCTCGGAAAAATGCGTGGCAACCTGACGTCACTATGAGGGTCAAGAAGTGAGCAGGGCAGCGGGGCTGAAACACTCAGAAGAGAGCAGCCCAGACTCAAACTCCTCAGACTGGGAACCAGGGAAGACTAAAAATCAGGGAACAATGGGAAACTGGCCAGTGCCAGAGTTCCAGGCCACCCTGGGAAGGCAAAGAAGCCCTAGAGCAGCGGAGTCCAATAGACCTTTCTGCAGCAATGGCACATTCTACAACTGTGCTGTCGGTAAGCTGGGCACGAGCCACAGGTGCTTATCAAACACTTGAGGCCGGGCGCGGTGGCTCAAGCCTGTAATCCCAGCACTTTGGGAGGCCGAGACGGGCGGATCACAAGGTCAGGAGATCGAGACCATCCTGGCTAATACGGTGAAACCCCGTCTCTACTAAAGAATACAAAAAATTAGCCGGGTGTCGAGGCGGGCGCCTGTAGTCCCAGCTACTTGGGAGGCGAAGGCAGGAGAATGGCGTAAACCTGGGGGCGGAGCTTGCAGTGAGCTGAGATCCAGCCACCGCACTCCAGCTTGGGCGACAGAGCCAGACTCCGTCTCAAAAAAAAAAAAAAAAAAAAAAAAACACTTGAAATGTGGCTAGTGTGATCGAGAAATACCTTTAATTTTATTTAAATTCAATTAATTTAAATTTAAGTTTAAATAGCCACATGTGGCTAGTGGCTACCATATTGGACCGTGCAGCCCTAAAGAGTCAGGCTGTTTAAGCCGGGCGCGGTGGCTCACGCCTGTAATCCCAGCACTTTGGGAGGCCGAGACGGGCGGATCACGAGGTCAGGAGATCAAGACCATCCTGGCTAACATGCTGAAACCTCGTCTCTACTAAAAATACAAAAAATTAGCCGGGCGTAGTGGCGGGCGCCTGCAGTCCCAGCTACTCGGGAGGTTGAGGCAGGAGAATGGCGTAAACCCAGGAGGCGGAGCTTGCAGTGAGCTGAGATCCGGCCACTGCACTCCAGCCTGGGGGACAGAGCGAGACTCTGTCTCAAAAAAAAAAAAAAAAGAGTCAGGCTGTTTAAATTTTGCAGGAGCTGAGGACCCTTGAACTGATTATATTTGATAGAGTAAGGGTGAACAGCTCCTGAGACTCAAATTCAGGCAGGGAGGTCTGAGACCAACTGAGATGGATGTTTGTGCTGGAAATTCTAAGAAATGACCCACATTATCTGGAGAAAGAAGCCATTGTTCCCTCCCATGCCTCCCTGCTTCAGCCTTTGCCTTCACTGAAGACTTGGCACTTGGCATCTCTCACTCATTGGTCAGGTGACAGGTGTTACCTGCGCAGTAACTAGTCCTTATCCGCTCTTCCTTCCGCTCAGCTGGGAATCCTCCCTCTGTGCTCCCCTAGTGCCTGCAATACCTCACTTGTAGTCACCTCTTTACTTATCTGCTTGACTAGCTTCACCCTGCACATAGTAGGTCCTCAGTCAGAGTTTACTTAGGGCTGACAGGGGTCACATGACAGAGCATCACATTCTTGTTGTATGACTCAGGCAAATTAATTACCTTTGAGCTAGCTGGGGAATATTCTTCATGACAGAACTAGTAGGACTTCATTTCACATCTGTGTTCCAATTTACCATACTCAGATAGAGCGCCTGCTGCATTTCAGGCACCAGGCATTACAGAACGAGTAAGTCACACTCCCTGCCATCAAGGA
The DNA here is from genome assembly GCF_009764315.1 of Trachypithecus francoisi. Classification (NCBI taxonomy): domain Eukaryota; kingdom Metazoa; phylum Chordata; class Mammalia; order Primates; family Cercopithecidae; genus Trachypithecus; species Trachypithecus francoisi. The sequence continues at coordinate 69,403 of NW_022680782.1, forward strand.
GATCCACAGTTAAGTTGAAGGACATACAAGTTTTATCAAAAGCAGACTGGTTAAGAGCACGTGTCTTGGAGTGGGTCGGAGCAGGGTAGGTAGCCTGGCTTTGCCATGCTCTAGAGGCAAAGGCAAGTGATCTTAGGTAATGAATTCACTTTCTCAAGTTCTGTTTCTGTGTCTGTAAAATAGCATCATGATTCTGTACGGCTCAGGTGTGAGGTTTAAATGAGAGCTTATTTTTCTTACCAAGTTACTGCCAGCTCTCAGTGCTTAATCTTCCATTTAATACAACAATAAAAACAGCTGGGGATCCTGACACAGGTGCACGACTTGTTCTTGCTGCCCTTTGACCACAGCAGCAGCATCTTTCCTATGGCTGTCCTCTACCTCCTCACCCTGCACTGCAGGCAGCCTGTTTTCCTTTAAGCCCTCCAAACACTGCCAACTCAAGACGCAGCATGTCACAGACTTGCACTGAGGTTTAGGACAAGTGGAAGGGCTGGGTCACACTTACTGCCATCATGTTGTCATTTCTGCTTCTTCCCCAGCCCCTGCCCACTCCCCTTCTGTGGGGCACTGTCCTTTGCTCCCCGTCACTCTCATTCCTCCACTGCTCAAGAGACCCCACCCCCACTTCCAGTCACTTGGGAGCCACTTCTGGCCAAATCCTAGATTCCTCTTCATCATGCAGGACAATTTATTTCCTTTTTGTCTTACTTTCTTATCTAGGTTATCTGTTCCTAGGAGGCTTCCTGTTCATAATCAAATGCGTCAATTCAGTTGTTTTTCCCAGCCAAAAAATCAGAACTATTTTTAAAGATTGATTCACTGACCATCAAGCTTAAATAGCACGCAGCTTCAAAAAATAACATTTCCTCACCTCCTTCCCTTTCCTTAATCCCAAAGCCAGGCACAGATGAGCAAATCTGTGGGCTGGGTGGGTCTGATTACTAACCATTTTAATACCGCAAACACCTGAGGTTTTCTTTGTGTGCATTTCCTCTCAGGTGCCATCCGGAATCATTTCTTACTGTTCCTCTTTGCTTTTTATCGATAATAGAAATAATTCACCCACACATATGGAGATGAAATAGTCTTCTGGAGGGGAGAGGGGAGAAAGGGAATCTTCTGTCAAAATAGTCTGGGCCCCACATCTGCCCCTTTCACTCAGCCTTTGCTTATAGTGGGCCTGGCTGGGTGGGGTAGCCGGAGGCTCTGCTCAGCACAGCATCTGTCACTCCCAGCACAGCCAGGGATGTCTTCAGAGCTTGAGCAGGGAAGTGACTAAGTGATGACAGAGAAATAGCTGCCAGTTCCAAGTAGAACTGCCACCTCTGAGAAGGCACAGCATTGTCTTTTCAGATGGCATTTTCACAATGAGCTAGCTACAGAGCCTGAGGACCCGACTGGATTCCTGTCCAAATGCCCAGGCATCCACTAATTCACAGAGTTGTAGAGTTTTACGCTAGGAAGAAACAATCAAACTTGATAGTGAAAGACAAAGTTATAGGCCATGAGCTTGATTTGGAAAGATAGAAAATTCCTAAGGGAAATTTCAAGAATACCAAGATTTCTGGGTGAATGCTGAGGAAAGAAGAGTAGTCTTATTCTAGAGACTTCGGTATTGGCTGCTGCTCTGACACTAACATCCTGCGTGATCGTGGACAAATTCCTTACTTCTCTGGGCCTAACTTTTCTCTCTTATAAAGTGAGGACATAGGATGGGATTCATAATTTTCAAATTGTGTTCCAACGATCTTGTAGACAATATGTTGGGAAAATCCTGGGATCTATAACATAGAATAGTTCGGTAATGACTTTCTCAGAAACTTTAATGTGCTAATATGCACCTGACTTTCCAGGACAAAGTTAACGTGCAAGTTTTCATAAGCAACTAAAAAGATTCTAATGGAAAAGATGACATCCAAGCCACTGTGTCCTTATTGACACAAATGATGCTTGTTTTGGACATCTGGCTACACAGTTCAGGAAGGTGGGGAGAAGCTAAAGGAGGTGGAAAGAGGAACAGCATACGTCCCAAAGAAGTAGAAAGTGAGTTCCGTGAGAAGAGAAAAATCAATAGTAAAAGGATGTTAAATTAAAAGGAAAGATGAGTAAAAGGCGTTAGATTGATCTCCATTTATATAAAGGACTTTAATGAAGAATTGGAGATCATGGAGGACCAGGTGAGAAAGAGTAACTTAAAATTTAAATATTTAATAGTAAGAAAAAAAGTGCATATTTGCTCACATTATTACCATCCCCAGTGCTCTTCATTCCTATGTGTAAATATAGATTTCCATTTGCTGTCATTTTCATTCTGCCTGAAAGACTTCCTTGAACATTTCTTAGAGCGCACGTCTAGTGGTGATGAAGTCTTTCAGCTATCGAATGACTGAAAATGTCTTTATTTTGCCCTTGCTTTGGGATATATTTTTACTGGGCATAAACTCTAAGTTTACAGTTTTTTTTTCCTTCAGTGCTTTAAAGATGTTGCTCCACTATCCTTCTACTTTCACTGTTTTCAGGGAGAAATCTGCTGTAATTCTCATCTTTGTTTCTCTGTGTGTAATACGTTGTTATTCTCTGGATGCTTTCAGGATTTGCCCCTTTTCACTGGTTTTAAACAATCTGATCACATGTGTCTTGGTGTAGTTTTCTTTATGTTTCATTGAACTTCTTTGTTCCATAGATACACAGTTTTCATCAAACTTGGAAATTTTTTGGTTATTATTTCTTAAAAGATATTTTCTGTCCACACTTCTCTCTCCATTGCCTCTTGGAGGCTCCAGCTACATAGGTATTATGCTTTTATAATTGCCCTGCAGCTCACTGATGCTTCTTTCATTTTGGGGGGAACAAGAGGAGGAATTCTTTTTACTTTCATTGTTTCAAATATTTTCTATTGCTATGCCTTTTAGTTTAGTAATCTGTTCTTTAGAAATTTCTAATCTGCTGTGGATGCCATCCAGAGTATTTTTTTAATCTAAGACATGATCATTTTCATTTCCTCAAATTTCATTTGGATCTTTAAAAAATATCTTCTATGTCTCTACTCAACTCTGTGAACACACTGGAGTATAATTACAACAAACGCGTTAATGTCCTTTTCTGCCTGCTCCATCATCAGTGTCAGTTTCTAGTGATTGACTGTTCTCATTCTGGGTCATATTTTTTTAGCTTATTTGCATTGCACATTCAATAACCTTTGATTAAATGTCAGACATTGTGAATTGTACCCTGCTTGGTGCTGATTATTTTTATATCTCTATAAATATCTTTGAACTTTATTCTGGGATGCAGTCAAGTTGCTCTGAAACATTGATCCTTTTGGGTCTTGATTTTGTCATTGTTTAGGTGGGTCCAGAGCAGTGCCTAGTCTAGGGCTATGTATTCCCTAGCACTGAGGCATGACTTTCCTGAGTACTCCACCAATCTACCATGAATCATGTTTTTTTCCAGTCTGGCTGGTTAGAACAGGCACTATTCACTGTCCTGTGTGTGCCCTGGACACTGTTCTCTGATCCTTCCAGGTGGGTTCTCCCTCAGCCTCAGGTCATTTCCTTAAAAACATATGCTAATCAGTGCTGTGCTAAATTCTTGAAAAGGAACCTCCACAGATCACTCTCTGCGCAGTTCTTGCTTTTTGGTACTCTGTCTTGCAAACTCTACCTCTCTTCATCTTTCTAGACTCTCAGCTATGTTTCCTGACTTCAAGGAATCTGTCAAGTTCTATCCAGACTTTTCCTCCTGATGCTGTAGCCTATAAACTCTCTGAAAAAGGTATTATGGGACAATGATAGCGCTCACCTCATTAGCTAGTCGTCTCAGGAATCACTGTATTTGTTGCCTAATATCTAGTAACTTGAAAATATTTGCTTCACATATTTTTTCTGTTTTTCTTGGTTATTTCATTAAGGACATATATCCAACATATATCCAGTTCCTGTTACTCTATATCTGGTGGAAACAGAAGTTCTTAACTTTATATTTTAGCAGAAAGTGTTTTTTTATTTTTATTTTTATTTTATTTATTTATTTTTTGAGACGGAGTCTCGCTCTGTCGCCCAGGCTGGAGTGCAGTGGCCGGGTCTCAGCTCACTGCAAGCTCCGCCTCCCGGGTTTACGCCATTCTCCTGCCTCAGCCTCCCGTGTAGCTGGGACTACAGGCGCCTGCCACCTCGCCCGGCTAATTTTTTGTATTTTTTAGTAGAGATGGGGTTTCACCATGTTAGCTAGGATGGTCTCGATCTTCTGACCTCGTGATCCACCCGTCTCGGCCTCCCAAAGTGCTGGGATTACAGGCTTGAGCCACCGCACCCGGCCTAGCAGAAAGTTTAAGTTAAATGTAATTTTGTTGTTGCTACCACTTATTATAAAAACAAAAACCATTGAATTGAGAGATCCAGGAATATTGTAGGGTCCTCATGTTTGGAGATCTTAACAAAGTGGACAGATGGCATTAGTTAAGGGGGGTTATTTACTTATTTATTTTTATTTTTATTTTTATTTTTATTTTTTGAGACGGAGTCTGGCTCTGTCGCCCAGGCTGGAGTGCAGTGGCCCGATCTCAGCTCACTGCAAGCTCCGCCTCCCGGGTTTATGCCATTCTCCTGCCTCCGCCTCCCAAGTAGCTGGGACTACAGGCGCCCGCCTCTTCGCCCGGCTAGTTTTTTGTATTCTTTAGCAGAGACGGGGTTTCACCGTATTAGCCAGGATGGTCTC